>NC_045435.1:144718756-144838517 GCF_002776525.5 Piliocolobus tephrosceles | reverse complement strand
TCACTTGGACTCGGGAAGGGGAACATCACACACTGGGGCCTATCATGGGGAGGGCGGAGGGGGGAGGGATTGCATTGGGGGAGTTATACCTGATATAAATGATGAATTGATGGGTGCTGACGAGTGGATGGGTGCAGCACACCAACATGGCACAGATATACATATGTAACAAACCTGCATGTTATGCACATGTACCTTAGAACTTAAAGTATAATTAAAAAAAAAAAAAAAGACAAAGAGGGACATTACATAATGGTAAAAGGCCTAGTCCAACAGGAAAATATCACAATCCTGAATATATATGAGCAAACACTGGAGCACCTGAATTTATAAAACAATTACTACTAGACTAAAAAATGAGAGAGATGGCAACACAGTAATAGTGGGGAACTTCAGTACTCTAGTGACAGTACTAAACAGGTCATCAAGACAGAAAGTCAACAACGAAACAATGGACTTATGAAGCTATACCCTAGAACAAATAGACTTAAGAGATATTTACAGAACATTCTACCCAATAAGTGCAGAATACACATTTTATTCATCAGCTCATGGAACATTCTCCAAGATAAACCATATGATAGGCCAGAAAACAAGTATCAATACATTTAAGAAGACTAAAATTATACCAAGTACTCTCTCAGATCACAGTGAAATAATATTGGAAATCAACTCCAGAAGGAACCCTCAAAACCATGCAAATACATGGGAATTAAATAATCTGCTCTGGAATGATCTCTGGATCAACAATAAAATCAAGATGAACATTTTTAAGTTTTCTGAATTGAGTGATAATGGTGACAGCCTATCAAAAGCTCTAGGTTACAGCAAAAGTGGTGGTAAGAGGAAAGTTCACAGCAACAAATGCCTACATCAAAAAGTCAGATAGAATACAAATAGACAATCTAAGGTCACACCTCCAGGCCCTTCAGAAACAAGAGCAAACCAAACCCAAACCCAGCAGAGAAAAAGAAATAACAAAGATCAGAGCAGAACCAAATGAAATTGAAACAAAAAACACAAAAGATGACTGATACAAACAGTTGGTTCTTTGAAAAGATAAACAAAATTGATAAATCAGTAGCAAGATTACCCAAGAAAAGAACATACAATGAGCTCAATTAAAAACAAAATGTGAGATATTACAACTGACACCACAGAAATACAAAAGATCATTCACGGCTACTATGAACACCTTTATGCACATAAACTAGAAAACCCAGAGGAGATGGATAAATTCCTAAAAATATATAACCCTCCTAGCTTAAATCAGGAAGAATTAAAAACCCTGAACAGATCAGTAACAAGCAGCAAGATTGAAATTGTAGTAAAAACAATTGCCAACAAAAAAAGTCCAAGATCAGATAGATTCACAGCTGAATTCTATCAGACATTCAAAGAAGAAGTGGTATCAATTCTACTGAAATGATTCCAAAGACAGAGAAAGAGGGAATCCTCCCTAAATCATTATATGAAGCCAGTATCACCCTAATAACAAAACCAGGAAAGGACATTATAAAAAAGGAAAACTACACACCAATGCCCCTGATGAACATAGATGCAAAAATCCTCAACAAAATACTAGCTGACTGAATCTAACATCATATCAAAAAGATAATCCACCATGATTAAAGTGGGCTTCATACCAGGGATATAGGGATGGTTTAGCATACACAAATCTACAAATGGGATACACCACATAAGCAGAATTTAAAACAAAAATCACATGATCATCTCAATAGATGCAGAAAAACCGTTTGACAAAATCCAGCAGCCATTTATGATTAAAGCCTTCAGCAAAATCAGCATAGAGGGGACATATCTCAATGTAATAAAAGCTGTCTATGACAAACCCACAGCCAACATTATAATGAATGGGGAAAAGTTGAAAGCATTCCCCATGAGAACTGGAATAAGACAATGATGGCCACTTTCACCACTTCTATTCAACATAGTACTGGAAGTCCTTGCCACAGCAATCACACAAGAGAAAGAAACGAAGGGCATCCACATTGGTAAAGAGGAAGTCCAACTGTTGCTGTTCACTAATGATATCATCGTATACCTAGAAAACCCTAAAGACTCATCCAAAAAGCTCCTAGATCTAATAAATGAATTCAGTAAAGTTTCAGGATATAAAATCAATGTAGACAAATCAGTAGCACTGTTATACACCAACAGTGACCAAGCTGTGAATTAAATCAAGAATTCAAACTCTTTAACAAAAGCTACAAAAAAATAAATATTTTGCAATATACCTAACCAATGAGGTGAAAGACCTCTACAAGGAAAACTACAAAACACTGCTGAAAGAAATAATAGATGACACAAACAAATAATAGAAAACCCCCATGCTCATGGATGGGTAGAATCAATATTGTGAAAATGACTATACTGCCAGAAGCAATCTACAGACTCAGTGCAATTCCCATCAAAATACCATCATCATTCTTCATGGAACTAGAAAAAACAATCCTAAAATTAATATGGAGCCAAAAAAAAGCCCACATAGCCAAAGCAAGACTAAGCAAAAAGAACAAATCTGGAGGCATCACATTACCTGACTCAAACTATACTACAAGGCTATGGTCACCAAAACATCATGGTGCTGGTATAAGAAAAGGCACATAGATCAATGGAATAGAATAGAGAACCCAGAAATAAAGTCAAATAATTACTTGACATAGCAAACAAAAACATAAAGCAGAGAAAGGATACCCTATTCAACAAATGGTGCTGGGATAATTGGCAAGCCACATGTTCAAGAATAAAACTGGATCCTCATCTCTCATCTTAAACAAAAATCAACTCAATATGAATCAAACACTTAAATCTAGGACCTGAAACTATAAAAATTCTAGAAGATAACATTGGAAAAACTCTTCTGAACATTAGCTTAGGCAAAAGACTTCTTCTTGACTTGGGTTCTTCATGACTAAGAACCCAAACATAAATGCAACAAAAACAAAAATAAATAAATAAGACCTAATTAAACTAAAAAGCTTCTGCACAGCGAAAGAAATAATCAGCAGAGTAAACAGACAACACACAGAGTGGGAGAAAATATTCACAAACTATGCATCTGACAAAGGGCTAATCTCTAGAATCTACAAGGAGCTCAAACAAATCAGCAAGATAAAAAACAAATAATTTCCTGAAAAATGGGCTACGGACACGAACAGATAATTCTCAAAAGAAGATATACAAATGGCCAGGAAATGTATGAAAAAATGCTCAACATCACTAATGATCAGGGAAATGCGAATCAAAACCACAGTGTCATAGTACCTTACTCCTGCAAGAATGGCCATAATCAATAAATCAAAAAATAATAGATGTTGGTGTGGATGCAGTGAAAAGGGAACATTTTTACACTACCCGTTGGATTGTAAACTAGTACAACTACTATGGAAAACAGTTTAGAGATTCCTTAGAGAACTACCAGTAGGTCTACCATTTAACCCACCAATCCCACTACTAGGTAATCTACCCAGAGGAAAAAAGGTCATTATATGAAAAAGACACTTGCACATGCATATTTATAGCAGCACAATTTGCAGTTGCAAAAATATGGAACCAGCCCAAATGCCCATCAATTAATGAGTGGGTAAAGAAAATATGGTGTGTGAGAATATACATAAACATATATACAATATATATCAATTTTATATATAACTGATATATACATGATTTATATTCATGAAAACTCTTTTCACAATCTTCTCCTGGCTGTATATAGTATATATATCCATGACACATATATATACACACACACACTATATATATGATATATAAAGAAAATATTGTATGTGTATATATACATATAAATCTTCATTTTATGTGTGTGTATATATACACACATATATATATGTGTGTGTGTGTACTACTGAGCCATAAAAAGAAATGAAATAATGGCATTCACAGAAACCTGGATGGAGTTGGAGACCATTATTCTAAGTGAAGTAACTTAGAAATGGAAAACAAAACATCATATGTTCTTACTTGTAAGTGGGAGCTAAGCTGTGAGGATGCAAATGCATAAGAATGATAAAATGGACTTTGGGTACTCAGTGGGTAGAGTGGGAGGGGGGTTGAAGCATAAAAGACAACACACTGGGCATAGTGTACACTGCGTGGGTGATGGGTGCACCAAAATCACCACTAAATAAATTATCCGCACAACCAAACAGCACCAATTCCTCAAAAACTATTTAAATTAAAAAATAATTATCTAGAATTCCAAAGAGCTTTTGGTTTGCATGAGTGATATTTATCAATATTTGACTGTATTTAAAATTAAAACAGATAATTTTAAAACACTTATCAACTTCTTTATAAATTTCAGTAACAAATTCATTATGTTATCAAAAATAGCATATTGTATGAAAAATATATTTTTCCAAAACAAAAATTAGTGAAACAGTAGCATTGCTTTACATTTTTGCAAATCTCTTTCACACTTTGCTCAATAGATCAGAACTGCATTGTCCCATTCTGCTTCTTCTCTGTTGCAATATCACACATTATTTTGCCTCTAGAAAAGTCCATTGTACACCCATGAGAAAATGAGAGGGAAAAAGGCAAATGACACCTCAGTATCATTATGAAAATGGTTTTGGTTTCATGGACCCCCTGAAAGGATTACCGGGGGCTTCCTCCCCAGGGACTCCCCAGGCTGAGAACTACTCTTCCTACATAAAGTCCCAAGAGGCATAAATGAGTTGGTCATCTCATGGTTGTGCAGGAACTAAATCAGATATCTAGCACATGGCATTAATGTTTCCTGGGTCAAGGAATACTTTCCTGATGGTTCTTTTGGGCCTTTAAGCCACAGCAATGGATAGAGATCTTCTTGAACTTTTCATTGAGATGCAAGGAGAATTGCTTCACGTTCCCAATTTTCAGCTAGAACAGGACTCAGGGTTACAAGAATGAACAACCCCAATTCTGTCCTATCTCAGAAAGGTAATGTTTGTCCCAAAATAACTGAAAGATCCCAAACATCATTCAAGAAAGAAACACTCGCCATCTTCACCACAGACTATCCCAAAGACAGCTCCTGAGGCTGCCTTGACTTTCTTACCAGTCTTCAAAAAAATTTTGTATTAAGATTCAACTAATAATGACCGTACATCTATCTTGTGTCATACACTGTGCTAACCACCTTACATGCATTTTCTTACTTAATGCAAGGAGGACTCTAACCTTCCTCTATGAAACATTACTATTTGATGAAAACACTTTAGTGACCATTCTTTAATGCAGTAATTGTTTCAATGATCCATCATGGTCAAACCATCATCTAAACTGAAAGACTGAAATGAAAAAATTAATATAGAAAGTTAATGTAGAAGAAACCCTTATAAGTGTCTTCCACTCACACATACAATCACAGATTAACTGAGACTTTCCCAATCCCTCTAGAAAATGTATTGACTGATACCAACAGTATGTTGAGTCTCATGACCAGTATGCACACATATGCCCTACTAATCACAGGGATTATACCAGTTGAGTTATAGTTTAAGCAGTCAGTTAGGTTTGTTTCCACATTATTAATGTCAGTTGCACTTGTTATTATAATTATGTAATTGAATTTTATTATATTAAAAGTATGTAATGTAATTTAATATTCTATTAGCTGATGAGTACGAAGATAAACGGAGAGTTGTTGCTATGAAAGCTCAGCTTTTTCTTTTGGAAAGTTACAATAAAGTCAAGTTTCTAAAAAATACTAGAGTTGAATCAAGTCTGAGTATAACAGCTTTCAAAAGACTGGAGAAAAGGTAAAATGCCAGAATAATTATATTCTTTAATTTCCCTACAGAATGTCTTTAACATCTTGCTCAAGAAATTGAAAATTTTAAATAATTCATAATAGGTGAATTTTATACAAGGAAGACAACACAGTATTTCAATCAACAAACTCACATGGCAAGAAAAGAATTTTGCCTTACAATGAAAGATTGACGAATGTTCATTCACATTTCAAATAAAAGTTAAATGTTTAAGGTATTTAATATGTTAAAAATCATTCTTCTTTTTAACCAACCTTTTGAGCACTTTTTATATGGTCACAACTGCTGAGTCCATGGAAATACTTAAGAAGGTGTAACTTTTATTTGGAAGAAGGCATTTTCATAAAACAAATAGAAAATAAGCTAGCCCTGACCAAGTGCTAGTATTGATTGCCATATTGTAAATGACAGTGTTATTATAAATGCTATAAAAATTCCAACAACAAACACAAACTGTGCTGGAATAGTCAGGAAGGCTCCATGAAGGAAACGGGGCATAAGATGAGTCCTGCCAGACTGGTGAGGAGTTGTTCCTTTTTCTGTAAATTGGGACTTTCAAATGATGAAATAAGATGAACTCAATTCAATAAAAATCTGGCATTACTTCGTGGTCACATCTTACCTTCTCACTGCTCTATAATTTCCATCCACCAAAATTTAGCAACTAATAACATACCTTATAGTTGCTGCTTATTTATTTCCACCTCTCAAATTCCCATCTTACTGTTTTCCCTGTGAAAATTTCCCTTCATTATATCTTTAATAACGTTCAGTTTGCCAATTCCAAAGGACTCAACCTCTGGCCATTTACAATTTGGACATCTTTTTCCTAACCTTTATTGCTTTTTTCCCTAATTGCAAAAAGATGTTCAAATAGCAGAATGACTGTTCTAAAGATTTTATGATGCAAGTATTGAAAGAAACAAACTTACTCTAGTAGATTCCACTTCTACAAAACTATTCCCGGAATCCACATCCCTTGAGTTCAAAAAAAGTTTAAGTGTTATCAGGAAAGGTAGATAGAAAAAAAAATTTAAGTGTTGTCTGTGCATATTCTTTTCATTTCCACACTTTTCATGTTCTTCTCCTGGCTGTCAAAGCGCGCCTCTCTCCCTTCTTTCAAATGTCAGATTAAATATCACCACTCTCCCTGACAGAGGCTTCGCTCAACCCACCAGCTCATCTAAGTAGCGCCTGCCTCCACCATATGATTCGGCGTCACAGCGTACTCATATCCTGCTTATCTCCTTCTAAGCAGTTATCACCATCTAATTATTTTTATTTATCCATTTACTTGTTAAGTGTTTCCTTTTTCTCTAGATTTTAAATGCCAGGAGAGCAGGGAGCATATCTGTCCTATTTAAAATACCTACACAGAGTTCTGAATACTGCCTAGCATGTAATATATTCAATAAACATATATATATATGTTTATATATATATAAAATAAATATATATATAATTTATTTACCAAAAAAAAACATGTTATGCATATTGTCTGTTATCTATGTTGTTCACCTAAAATATCTCATAAACGTCTGTCTGTGGCAGACATTGCTTATCTTCATCTTCATTTGAATACAGCAGAGGTCTCCAATATATGGAAGCTAACCAATTTTCTACTTTTGAGCATTCAGAATGATTTTTAACTAATTCAGATACATGTAGCCTCTGTTTTCCGAATGTGAAAGAAATATTGTCGTGCTCTTGTGAGTTCCAAGATAACTACAAAAAAAAAAAAAAAAAAGAAATATTCATTCTCTTTAAAGAGTACTCATTCATTAAATTTCTCTTTTTACATTATATCACCTAAGAACTCTTGTTTCTGTCCCTTTCTACTTACCAAAATTATTGTACATTCTATTTTAGTATAGCTCTTCTGTGTGTTACTTGATTTCTCATATTATTTCAACAGTAGAGAAAAAATAGTCATTTTCCCTATCAAACTGCAAGAATTTTCTACTCAAACTACACCATTTTTACTCAAACTGCAATACATCTTATTAACACTTATTCTGTACTCCTCTCTTCCCTCTATTTTTTTATTATACTTTAAGTTCTAGGATACAAGTGTACAATGTGCAGGTTTGATACATAGGTATATATGTGCCATATTGGTTTGCAGCATGCATCACCTTGTCATTCACATTAGGTATTTCTCTTAATGCTATCCCTCCCCCAGGTCTCCACCCCACAACAGGTCCCGGTGTGTGATGTACCCTGCCCTGTGTCCAAGTGTTCTCATTGTTCAATTCATACCTATGAGTGAGAACATGCAGTGTTTGATCTTTGGTCTTTCTGATAGTTTTCTGAGAATGATGGTTTCCAGTTGCATCTATGTCCCTACAAAGGATATGAACTCATCCTTTTTTATGGCTGCCCAGTATTCCATGGTATATATGTGCCACATTTTCTTAATCCAGTCTATCATTGATGGACATTTGGGTTGGTTCCAAGTCTTTGCTATTGTGAATAGTGCCGCAATAAACATACGTTGCATGTGTCTTTATAGCAGCATAATTTATAATCCTTTGGGTATATATCCAATAATGGGATTGTTGGGTCAAATGGTATTTCTAGTTCTAGATCCTTGAAGAATCACCACACCGTCTTCCACAATGGTTGAACTAATTTACACTCCCACCAACAGTATAAAAGCATTCCTATTTCTCCACATCCTCTCCAGCATCTGTTGTCTCCTGACTTTTTAATGTTTGCCATTCTAATTGGTGTGAGATGGTATCTCATTGTGGTTTTGATTTGCATTTCTCTGATGACCAGTGATGATGAGCATTTTTTCATGTGTCTGTTGGCTGCATAAATGTCTTGTTTTGAGAAGTGTCTGTTCATATCCTTTGCCCACTTTTTGATGGGGTTGTTTTTTTCTTGTAAATTTGTTTCAGTTCTTTGTAGATTCTGGATATCAGCCCTTTGTCAGATGGGCATATTGCAAAAATTTTCTCCCACTCTGTAGGTTGCCTGTTCACTCTGATGGTAGTTGCTTTTGCTGTGTAGAAGCTCTTTAGTTTAATTAGATCCCATTTGTCAATTTTGGCTTCTGTTACCATTGCTTTTGATGTTTTGGTCATGAAGTCCTTGCCCATGCTTATGGTCTGAATGGTATTGCCTAGGTTTTCTTCTAGGGTTTTTATGGTTTTAGGTCTAACATTTAAGTCTTTAATCCATTTTGAATAAATTTTTATATAAGCTATAAGGAAGGGATCCAGTTTCAGTTTTCTACATATGGCTAGCCAGTTTTCCCAGCACCATTTATTAAATAGGGAATCCTTTCCCCATTGCTTGTTTTGGTCAGGCTTGTCAAAGATCAGATGGTTGAGGATGTGTGGTGTTATTTCTGAGACCTCTGTTCTGTTCCATTGCTCTATATATCTGTTTTGGTACCAGTACCATGCTGTTTTGGTTACTGTAGCTTTGTAGTGTAGTTTGAAGTCAGGTAGTGTGATACCTCCAGCTTTGTTCTTTTGGCTTAGGATTGTCTTGGCTATATGGGCTCTTTTTTGATTCCATATGAACTTTAAAGTAGTTTTTTCCAATTCTATGAAGAAAGTCATTGGTAGCTTGATGGGGATAGCATTGAATCTATAAATTACCTTGGGCAGTATGGTCATTTTCAAGATATTGATTCTTCCTATCCATGAGCATGGAATGGTCTTCCATTTGTTTGTGTCCTCTTTTATTTCGTTGAGCAGTGGTTTATAGTTCTCCTTGAAGAGGTCCTTCACATCCCTTGTAAGCTGGATTCCTAGGCATTTTACTCTCTTTGTAGAAATTGTGAATGGGAGTTCACTAATGATTTGGCTGTTTGTTATTGGTGTATAGGAATGCTTGTAATTTTAGCACATTGATTTTGCATCCTGAGACTCTGCTCAAGTTGCTTATCAGCTTAAGGAGATATTGGGCTGAAACGATGGGGTTTTCTTTTTTCTTTTTTTTTTTTTTTTGAGGCGGAGTCTCGCTCTGTCGCCCGGACTGGAGTGCAGTGGCCGGATCTCAGCTCACTGCAAGCTCTGCCTCCCGGGTTTATGCCATTCTCCTGCCTCAGCCTCCGGAGTAGCTGGGACTACAGGCGCCCGCCACCTCGCCCGGCTAGTTTTTTTTTTTTTGTATTTTTAGTAGAGACGGGGTTTCACCGTGTTAGCCAGGATGGTCTCGATCTCCTGACCTCGTGATCCGCCCGTCTCGGCCTCCCAAAGTGCTGGGATTACAGGCTTGAGCCACCGCGCCCGGCCACGATGGGGTTTTCTAAATACACAATCATGTCATCTGCAAACAGAGACAATTTGACTTCCTCTTTTCCTAATTGAATATGCTTTATTTCTTTCTCTTGCCTGATTGCCCTGGCCAGAACTTCCAACACTATGTTGATTAGGAGTGGTGAGACAGGCCATCCCTGTCTTGTGCTTGTTTGAAAAGGGAATGCTTCCAGTTTTTGCACATTCAGTATGACATTGGCTGTGGGTCTGTCATAAATAGCTCTTATTATTTTGAGATATGCTGCATCAATACCTAGTTCATTTAGAGTGTTTAGCACAAAGCACTGTTGAATTTTGTCAAAGGCCTTTTCTGCATCTATTGAGATAATCATGTGGTTTCTGTCATTGGTTCTGTTTATGTGATGGATTATGTTTGTTGATTTGCATATGTTGAACCAGCCTTGCCTCCCAGGGATGAAGCCAACTTGATTGTGGTGGATAAGCTTTTTGATGTGCTGCTGGATTCTCTGTGACAGTATTTTATCGAGGATTTTTGCAATGATACTCATCAGGGATATTGGTCTAAAATTCTCTTTTTTTGTTGTATCTCTGCCAGGCTTTGGTTTCAGGATGATGCTGGCCTCATAAAATGAGTTAGGGAGGAGTCCCTCTTTTTCTATTGTTTGGAATAGTTTCAGAAGGAATGGTACCAGCTCTTCTTTGTACCTCCGGTAGAATTTGGCTGTGAATCTGTCTGTTCCTGGGCTTTTTTTGGTTGGTAGACTATTAATTATTACCTACCAACTGCTTCAGAGCTTGTTATTGGTCTATTCAGAGATTCAACTTCTTCCTGGTTTAGTCTTGGGAGGGTGTATGTGTCCAGGAATTTATCCATTTCTTCTAGATTTTCTAGTTTATTTGCATAGAGGTATTTATAGTATTCTCTGATGCTAGTTTGTATTTCTGTGGGATCAGTGGTGATATCCCCTTTATCATTTTTTATTGCATCTCTCTGGTTCTTCTCTCTTTTCTTCTTTATTAGTCTTGCTAGCAATCTATCAATTTTATTGATCTTTTCAAGAAGACAACTTCTGGATTTATTGAATTTTTTAAGGGGTTTTGGCTCTATCTCTTTTGGCTCTGCTCTGATCTTAGTTATTTCTTGCCTTCTGCTAGCTTTTGAATTTGTTTGCTCTTGCTTCTCTAGTTCTTTTAATTGTGATTTTAGGGTGTCGATTTTAGATCTGTCCTGCTTTCTCTTGTGGGCATTTAGTGATATAAATTTCCCTCTACACACTGTTTTAAGTGTGTCCCAGAGATTCTGGTACATTGTGTCTTTGTTCTCATTGGTTTCAAAGAACATCTTTATTTCTGCTTTCATTTTGTTATGTACCCCGTAGTCATTCAAGAGCAGGTTGTTCAGTTTCCATGTAGTTGCATGGTTCTGAGTGAGTTTCTTAACCCTGAGTTCTAATTTGATTGCACTGTGGTCTGAGAGACAGTTTGTTGTGATTTCTGTTCTTTTACATTTGCTGAAGAGTACCTTACTTCCAACTATGTGGTCAGTTTTGGAGTAAGTGTGATGTGGTGCTAGGAAGAATGTACATTCTGTTGATCTGAGGTGGAGAGTTCTGCAGATGTCTTTTAGGTCTGCTTGGTGCAGAGCTCAGTTCAAGTCCTGGATATCCTTGTTAATTTTGTGTCTCATTGATCTGTCTAATACTGACAGTAAGGTGTTAAAGTCTCCCATGATTATTGTGTGGGAGTCTAAGTCTCTTTTTAGGTCTCTAAAGACTTGCTTTATGTATGTATCTGGGTGCTCCTGTCTTGGGTGTATATACATTTAGGATAGTTAACTCTTCTTGTTGAATTGATCCCTTTACCATTATGTAATGGCCTTCTTTGTCTCTTTTGATCTTTGTTGGTTTAAAGTCTATTTTATCAGAAACTAGGATTGCAACCCACGCTTTTTTTTTTTTTTTTTTTTCCTTTGCATTTGCTTGGTAGATCTTCCTCCATCCCTTTATTTTGATCCTATGTGTGCCTCTCCACATGAGATGGGTCTCCTTAATACAGCACACAGACGGGTCTTAATTACTTATCCAATTTGCCAGTCTGTGTCTTTTAATTGGGGCATTTAGCCCATTTATATTTAAGGTTAATATTGTTATGTGTTAATTTGATCCTGTCATTATGATGCTACCTGGTTATTTCACCCATTAATTGGTGCAGTTTCTTCCTAGCATTGATGGTCTTTACAATTTGGCATGTTTTTGCAGTGACTGCTACCGGTTGTTTCTTTCCATGTTTAGTGCTTCCTTCAGGAGCTCTTGTATGGCAGGCCTGGTGGTGACAAAATCTCTCAGCATTTGCTTGTCTGTGAAGGATTTTATTTCTCCTTTACTAATGAAGCTTAGTTTGGCTTGATATAAAATTCTGGGTTGAAAATTCTTTCCTTTAAGAATGTTGAATAGTGGCTCCCACTCTCTTCTGGCTTATAGGGTTTCTGCCCAGAGATCCGCTGTTAGTCTGATGGGCTTCCCTTTGTGGGTAACCTGATCTTTCTCTCTGGCTGCCTTTAACATTTTTTCCTTCATTTCAACCTTGGTGAATCTGACAATATGTGTCTTGGGGTTGCTCTTCTTGAGGAGTATCTTTGTGGTGTTCTCTGTATTTCCTGAATTTGAATTTGGCCTGCCTTGCTAGGTTGGGAAAGTTCTCCTGTATAATATCCTGAAGAGTGTTTTCTAACTTGGTTCCATTCTCCCCATCACTTTCAGGTACACCAATCAAACGTAGATTTGGTCTTTTCACATAGTCCCATGTTTCTTGAAGGCTTTGTTCATTTCTTTTTACTCTTTTTTCTCTAACCTTGTTTTCTCATTTCATTTCATTCATTTGATCTTCAATCGCTGATACCCTTTCTTCCACTTGATCAAATCAGCTATTGAAGCTTGTGCATGCCTCATGAAGTTCTCGTGTCATGGTTTTCAGCTCCTTCAGGTCATTGAAGGTCTTCTCTACACTGTTTATTCTAGTTAGTCATTCATCTAACCTTTTTTCAAGGTTTTTAGCTTCCTTGCAGTGGGTTTGAACATCCTCCTTTAGCTCGGAGAAGTTTGTTATTACTGACCTTCTGAAGCCTACTTCTGTCAACTCGTCAAAGTCATTCTCTGTCCAGTTTCGTTCCATTGCTGGCGAAGAACTGCAATCCTTTGGAGGAGAAGAGGTGCTCTGGTTTTTAGAATTTTCAGCTGTTCTGCTCTGGTTTCTTCCCATCTTTGTGGTTTTATCTACTTTTGGTCTTTGACGTTGCTGACCTACAGATGAGGTTTTAGTGTAGATGTCCTTTTTGTTGATGTTGGTGCTATTCCTTTCTGTTTGTTAGTTTTCCTTCTAACAGTCAGGTCCCTCCGCTGCAGATCTATTGGAGTTTGCTGGAGGTGCACTCCAGACCCTGTTTGCCTGGGTGTCACCAGCAGAAGCTGCAGAACAGCCAATATTGCAGAGCAGCAAATATTGCTGCCTGATCCTTCTTCTGGAAGCTTCGTCCCAGAGGGGCACCCGCCTATATGAGGCGTCTGTCAGCCCCTACTGGGAGGTGTCTCCCCATTAGGCTACATGCGGGTCAGAGACCCACTTGAGGAGGCAGTCTGTCCATTCTCAGAGCTCAACCGCCATGCTTGGAGAACCACTGCTCTCTTCAAGCTGTCAGACAGGGACGTTTACATCTGCAGAAGCTGTCTGTTGCCTTTGTTCAAATATGCCCTGCCCACAGTGGTGGAGTCTATAGACGCAGTAGGCTGTGCTGATCTGTGGTGGGCTCCGCCCAGTTCGAGCTTCCCAGCCTCTTTGTTTACCTATTCAAGCCTCAGCAACGGTGGACACCCCTCCCCCATCCAGACTGCCACCTCACAGTTTGATCTCAGACCACTACAATAGCAGTGAGCAAGGCTCCGTGGGCGTAGGACCTGCCGAGTCAGACACAAGAGAGAATCTTCTTGTCCGCCAGTTGGTAAGACCTTGAGAAAAGCACATTAATCAGGCGGGAGTGTCCCGTTTTTCCAGGTACAGCCTGTCCTGGCTTCCCTTGGCTAGGAAAGGGAAATCCCCCAACCCCTTGCACTTCCTGGGTGAGGTGTCACCCCACCCTCCTTTGGCTTGCCCTCCATGGGTTGCACCCAGTGTCCAACCAGTCCCAGTGAGATGAACCAGGTACCTCAGTTGGAAATGCAGTAATCACCCGTCTTCTGCGTCTATCACGCTGGGAGCTGCAGACTGGAGCTGTTCCTATTTGGCCATCTTGGAACAGATTGCTTCCTCCTGTATTAATCATTAAATTTCTTCTTCACATTTTAACATTTCCATAGAATTTTTTTTTTAAATTTTCATAAAGTACTCTTCCCCTTGCCTGACTTCTCTCAAGAATACTAAGGTGAAGACTATAATAATTTTGCCCCATTATTTTTACCATACTATTTTTTTCCAAGAACAGTAATTTTTTAATTTTATGCTATATCAATGTATTATTTACTACTTAAGTCAATATCTCTAAGCCCCAGATGAGTTATTCATTAATTTCCTTAAATTTCCAACTAAACTCTTTGACATCTCTCTGCTCTAGACTCTCCTTAATGACTCTGTTCTCCACTTCTTACATACTTTCTGTTTTTCTTATGTCACTTCTATAATTAGAAAGCACTGGGGCTACAAAATGTGGTCTTTAAACACCCAAAGGGCAAAAGCAAACATTCCATGAGAGTCAAAGAGAAACTGAAGCACCAAAAAAAGAACGATGATTTAGCCAAATTAACTCCTCCAGGAAATTATTTCAACTATTATGAATGTGTTCTACAGTATAACAGTAAAAAGCAAAAATAAAAAGACAGATATTCTGCTGCAAAGTTTCTCTTGTAGTTAGGTAGATACATAAATATAGACAACTAGATGATAATTATCATATCAAGAGATGCTATTATACCCAAGCACATGGAGAATTCCTGCCAATTTTGGAATGTGAAACAAATTTGGTACAATAGAGCAATGTGCATACTGGCTTCCTGGAAAACTATTTGTTTAAACTAGGAAGCAGTAAATGACATCACATACCCAAGGTTGATGGGTAAAGTCACTTGCTATGGAACCATGAAGATGGTAAATCCATCACCACCCAAAAGGTGGACGCAAGGACTGCTCCTTGCACAGAAATCCTCCATCCACTAAGAAATGTCTTGCTTTTCGTTTTTTCTCTCAAAGGAAACTTTCTGTTTTCTGTAATATCTCCATTAGGCCAAAATATAAAATATATACATTCTTGCTTTTTTCAGCTATTCCTCACTCGTTAAGTTTCCTACTAAACATGTTATTGATTTTTAAAGTTCTAATAATTACATGAGCACTTTAGCTACTAAAATAGCTATCAATTTTTGAACTCCTACTATGCACCAGCCAATAGTAAGCATTTTCTACATATAGCACTTTTTGTTCACAGAACAACTATATGAAGCAGGAATGAAGCAGGAATCATCCTGATTTTTACAAGAGAAGAAATTGAGCCTTAGGTGAAGTAACTTTGTCAAGGTCTCCCAGTTATTAAGGGGCAGAGGATGACTTGAAACTCAGGTCTGATTTTCAACATATATATTTTTTCCACATTCTTCTGTCTTGTCTAGAAAAGTGATATTTTTGGCTGGGCATGGTGGCCCATGCATGTAATCCCAGCACTTTGGGAGGCTGAGGTGAGCAGATCACCTGAGGTCAGGAGTTTGAGGCCAGCCTGGCCAACACGGTGAAACCCTGTCTCTACTGAAAATACAAAAAATTAGCCGGGCATGGTGGCGTGCACCTGTAATCCCAGCTACTTGGGAGGCTGAGGCAGGAGAATTGCTTGAACCCGGGAGGCAGAGGTTGCAGTGAGCCGAGATCACGCCATTGCACTCCACCTTGGGCAACAAGAGCAAAATTCTGTCTCAAAAAAGAGGAGAGGAGTGGGGAGGGGAGGAGAGGAGACGGGAGGGAAGGGGAGATAAAGAAAAGAAAAGAAGATATTTTGACAGCACACAAGCTAGGAATTCCTTCCTTCAAAGACATGAAAAAGCAGACTTAATTCATTTTGTTGTCATTGAACCAATTCCAAACAATTACACACAATTTAAATTTGTAAGGAAAACATACATTTATAAAATGAATGTTTTATGCCCTTGGAATGCATAGGATATTGATAACGATCCATTGCTATCTGAGTTTTAAATTTTGCCATTTTTCTGCCTGAATCATTTGAAGATCAGGTAGAAATTCAAACCAAATTTTATTGAAAAACAGGCAAAAATTTCTTCTATATTCACTAACCCCTAAAGAAGCTGAAATTTTCCCTTCCCATTGATCCAATGCTGTTTTTTAATCATATTCTCTCCTACTAAATCAAAACAAATGAGGCTGTGTCCAGCAGTTAAGCACTGACCAGTATGCTTGTGTTCAAGTGTACCCAGTTAAAAGTTGATGAGATTCATGTTGAAAATCCTTCTAAAAATACTTCCTCATTTAGAGCTAGTTTAATGTGAAAAGTGCTAAGCCACATCTTATCTTGTAGAATTGCCTTCTTTTAACAATAGAAAAACATTTTATTAACCAGCCAAATTATTTTCCACCTATTGGAAAGTATCTCATAAAATTATTCTACCTAGTGATAACAAGAGCTGAAGCCAATGCCAGTCCTCTGAAATGATAGCCACAATAATCCACTACAAAAATGACTACATGATGTTTGCTTTTAGGAAATAATGCAAAAGTAAAAATTACTCAAACTAAACAATTGATGATTTCCCATTACAACCATCCACAGAAATATTAATGATGAATATCTTCACTAAATTTAGAGTGGTAAAATATTCCTCTCTAATTACAATAACTAAATCATTCCATCATTGGAAGAGTACTGTGTCTAATGTCAACATTATACAGTGAATCTTAGCATTGGAAAATACCACTCAGTTCTACAAACTGCTATTTGTAAGAACTGAACTATGTTAGGCATCATGAGGCACTGACAGATAAACATGAGACTGTACCTGCCATTCAGGTGTCTATTATGAAGGATTCTTAAAATCTGTGCACTAAAAAATTAACAAAAAATTGTTAAATATATATGAGAGACACAAAGAAAATGGTATGAAAAACTGAAGTGTTTGTTTCAGGTGAGAAAAAATCAACAAAAACATAATGAAACAGTGTAAGCGCCTCCACTTTCAGTTTGGGTAGGTGAGGAAGAGGATAGAACAGTGTGGGCAGAATAGGAAAATAGGAGAGGAAGAGACATGTTTGACTAAGGTCTCAAATTACAAAAGGGACAGACATACATAAGGAATCTGAATAGAAATGTAGACATTATAAGATCACTCCAGAAATAGAAGAACCTTGGGAAGTTCTCATTTTCCTTTGAGTCCTATGAGCAAGAATTATATGCTCTAAATTATCCTTAAAGAAGTCACTGCACAAAGGGCCAAGATCAATAATCTGGAGAGATGATAGACTGGCAAAAAGACTCCTGCGATTGTAAAAGTCAAAGGTGTAAAAAACCTAAAATAAGGCAATGACCAAACATAATGTTATAAGCCACTTAATCTTCCCATATCTCAGTTTATCAATTTGCTAAATACGGACAATATATATGTTATATCCTACAAATAACTGAAACATTAGCAATGAAAAGAAAAGTTTATTAACTAAATTCAAAAATTTAAAACAATGCATACAAAATTTAGATGCGCCATAAAAAAACTTAACACTACTTAGAAATTTAGTTTGGTATATCTGTAAAGAGCTTTTAACATTCATAATTTTCTAAAACAATGCTGAACTCATTTTGAAAGTAAATTAGAGGTAACTTTTAAAAAGTTACATATTGGCCAGCCACAGTGGCTCACACCTGAAATCCTGAGGTCAGGAGTTTGAGACCAACCTGGCCAACATGGTGAAATGCTGTCTCTACTAAAAATACAAAAATTAGCTGGGCATGGTGGCACATGCCTATAATCCTAGCTACTCGGGAGACTGAGGCAGGACAATTGCTTGAACCCGGGAGGTGGAGGTTATGGTAAGCTGAGATCGCACCGCTGCACTCCAGTCTGGGTAACAGAGCAAAACTGTGTCTCAAAAAAAAAAAAAAAAAAAGTTACATGTTAACTGTGCTTAAATTCTCTCAAGCTAATGTTTAGTGTTCATCTTATTGCAGTAAACGCTGTTCACATTTTAGCAAGAGCTTTGGAAAATCTAGGGCTATTGGAACTGCATGCATTTTTTTTAGAATTGGAATTGCTCATCTGAAAATGTATGTATTTGGAGTTTTTATTTTTATATATAATTAATTTGTGTATATGAATTTCTACCCTCTTTGGTTACTGTGGTATGCCACAAATATTTGGTAAGATTTGAAGTGTTAAATCTTTAAGGCACTACATGTTAAGATACTACATGGTCTTAGAAGTGGAAATCTATTATACATTTGTGAATTAACAATTAGTCTATATAACTATAGATTACTATGAAATTGCTGGTTCAGTTACTGTGAGTATAAATGTTAGAAAAAATACTGAAATGCTTTACAAAGTGGCTTATGAGTTTAAACCTGCTAGTGATTTTTCAAAATGTGAATAGGAATAACTCGTTCTCTCACTTCATCTGCTTATAACAAGAATAAAAATTCTACAACAGTAATGACCATTTATTTTTAATCATAAAGAAGAATTGTACAAGATATGTGTAAAGAAATTTTACTGAGACATTAAAAGACTTAAGTAAATGTACATTGACCATATTTCTGGATTGGAAGACTCAAAATTGAAAATATATTAATTCTCTGCAAAATAATATGTGAATATAATAGAATACCAAATAAAATTATAAGAAAATTTGAGAGGAGAGACAAAAAAAAAAATTCCCAGTTTTATTAGAATAAAAAACATGAAAATTGAATATCCAGGAATTTTCTGAAAAAGAATGATAAGAGAAACTTATTATACCAGATTTTTAAATATATTTTACAGTTACAGGCTTTAAAAGTCTGGTGGCTCATGCTTATAAACCCAGCACTTTGGGAGTCCAGGGTGGGTAGATCACTTGAGCCCAGGAGTTTGAGACCATCCTGGGCAACATGGAGAAACCTCATCTCTGCAAAACATGCAAAAAAAAAAATTAGCTGTGGTGCCAGCTACTTGGGAGGCTAAGATGGGAGGATCACTTGAGCCTTGGAGGCTGAGGCTGCAGTGAGCTGAGATGGCACCACTGCACTCCAGCCTGGATGACAGAGCAAGACCCTGTCTCAGTAAGTAAGTAAATAAATAAGTTATAAAAATGAAAAGGGCTTGACAAGGGAGCCAGAAAATCAATGAAACAACAGAATAAATAAGTGGTTAATGGTCATAGGGAGGGACTTTGAGTCAGTGGATAAATGGTAGGTATTCAGTAAATATTGCCAGGAAACTGGAGAAAAATCTGTGGTCAAACAGAAAAAGAAAATTTTATCCCTAATTCATACCTTCTTTCAGAATAAAATTCAAATGAACTACAAATATTATTTATACAAATACAAATTTATACAAATACAAATAAATATTAAAATGTAATTATAAGCATACGGAAGGAAAACTACCCATAATCAAGGCATGGAAAAACTGCCCAAATATGATATAACCTGAAAAAGGCCAATACATCTGACTGCAGAAAACTATTTAACACTGAACTGCAACAATGCTGAAAACAAGATTAAATTTCAAAATGGGGCCAGAGAAATTGTAATATATGAGGCAAAGTGTTACCATAAAAATGAGATGTTTTTCACATCTATTAGTCAAGGTCCTGGCAAAAAACAGATGGCACACTCAAGCAGGGTAACTGGAGGAGTTTAATAAGAGGACATTTTACAAAAGTGTGGACAAGGCTAAGGGAAATCAGCCAAGGGTGATGAAGCACCCCAGGGCCTAGGAGAGATCCATTTCCCACCCTAGGTCAGAATGGAAAAGGGTTGGAGAAGTTGCTGGAATCTAGAATTAGTAAAGACCACCAGATAGAAGCTGTAGCCTTTGGTAGAAGGGTACAGCCCACCCACCATCAACCTGGCAGAAAGGAGGCAAAGGAATAATTGCCTCGACCTCACTCTGCTTCCATCTGTGCTTGTCCCACCAATGGCTCCACTGGCTGACCTGTAAGGAAGCCAGAGGTCACAGAGCCCACAAATGCTCCAAAGGGCAGGGTGGGGAAGGGTGGGGAGTACACTTGGAGGTGGAAATGGAAAACTCGTCACTGGAAAATATTAAAAGAATGATTTATCAGTGCTGGAGAGGGTGTGGCGAACTGGGGATTCATGGGAGTACATGTTTGTGGTTGCGGAAATATTTCCACCCTTCTGGAGGTTAAGTTGACAACATGAAATGTCAATATCCTGCAACCTACAAATTCTACTTCAAAGGATCTATCATTCAGAAATAGTCAATGAACTAGTATATGTATATACATACCTGTGTATATGTGTATGTGTGTATATATACACATGAATATTCATCATAGCATTGTTTATTACAATGAAACTTTTGTAATAACCTAAATGTCCATTAGTAGGAAGTTGGTTAAATATATTATTGTATTTACAAACTGGATGACTATGCTGACATTAAAATTGATTATTTAGGCTTATATATCTTAATAAGAAAAGATTACCATAGTAAATCATTAAATGACAAAATTAATACATGGGGCATATGTGCAGAAAAGAAATCTAAAGGGATATGTACCTAGTGGAAGTGGCAACATTGTGGGTTGTTTCTGTTTTTTACTTTTATTTCTGGTTATGTGTGTGTTTTCCAATTTTTTCAAACAACAAACATGAATTACTGCTTAGTGGTTGATGGTATGTTCTAGAAAAAAAGAGGAAATGTTTTTAATGTGAAAGTAACTCTAACAGCAGATATTTTGGGCTTTTTTCCATTTGGTTTCTTTCTTGTTTCAAAAGAAAAATGTGTGCCCGTTATTAACCAAGAAAACTAGATAGAGCTCTGCATCGGGCAAATGAGGGCCTCTGAAATAAAAAGCCTGGGTAATGGAGAGCTATAAATATTTATAAGAGAACTGTATTTGGTGAGGAAAGATGTTTCTAATGATTTTTTTAAAGTACATTATAGAGTTGCTTCAGCCACAAAAATGACAGGCTCACCACTCATCAAACTCATCTTTTTTTTCAGCTTCTAAAATATAGTGTCCACCTCTCAGCATGAAGCCCATTATAAATTGCAGTCTTAGTTTTACATTAATATCAAAATAAGACTAACAAAATTTAAGTATCAAGCACCATACTGCACATAGTATTATTTATGTTTTATAGAGAAATGGGTTTTTTAAAATCCCTCAATATCAATTAGATTAACTGGTTGTTCTTAGCTATTAGGAGAAGGAGAAGACAATTTTTTCATAGAGATAATCAGAAAACTAGTCTATGAAATAAAAGTATGTCCCACTCCGTGAGCTGCATTAAAAAACACAATTTCTGCCTTCAAGTTAAAAATGACAAGTGACCAAATATATTTTTCTTTTCTTCCTCCTAGGACCCCCCTACTAATCATCATGAAGGTATACAAATATATATATATATACACATACATACACACATACACACACACAGACTCAGGCATTGGGCAACCAAACACTTATATATATATGAACTAAACTGATGAGTCAAAAGGGATCCCCCAGCGCAGCACAGCTGCACTACCAAAACATAGCCAGACTGCTTCTTTAAGCAGGCCCATTTCTCCTCACTGGATAGGACCTCCCAACCAGGGCCTCCAGCCACCCTTACCCATGTTCTCTGGCCAGAGATTTGATTTATCCCTGGCACAGAGTTCCAAGAGGGAGGGGTGGGCCACCATCTTTGCTGTTTTCACAACTTAGATGTTCCAGTATTTGTCCTTGGAAGATGGCCAGCTATCCAGGGGTGGAAGTGGTACCCCAGCACAGCACAGTTGCTCTACAAAAGAATGGCTAGACTGCTTATTTAAGTGAGTCCCCAATCCCATTCCTCCTGACTGGGTGAGACCTCACAATTAGGGTCTCCAGCTATCTCCTACAGGTGTGTTCAGGCCAGCAACAGGTCTGTACCTCGCTGGGACAGAGCCCCCAGAGGAAGGAGTTGGCTGCCATCTTTACTGTTTCACAGCCATCCCTGGTGATACCTCCAGGTTCTGGAAAAACTGAGGTGACTAGAACAGATCCCCAGCAAACCACAGCAGTCCCATGGAAAAGTGGCCATACTGCTAAAAGGAAACCCCCCCCAAAAAAAAAACAAAACCCATCCAACAACCTCAAAGATTGAAGGTAGATAAGCCCACAAAGATAAAAAGGAATCAGCACAGGAACACTAAAAACTCAAAAAGCCAGAGTGCCCACTTTCCTCCAAATGACCACATCACCTCTCCAGCAAGGGTTTGGAACTGGGCTGAGGCTGAGATGGCTTAAATAACAGAAGTAGAATTCAGAATGTGGATAAAAAAAAACTTCAGTGAGCTAAAGGGTTCACATTGTAACCCAATGCAAGGAAGATAAAAACCATGATAAAACATTGCAGGGGCTGACAGACAAAATAGCCAGTACAGAGAGGAACATCACCAACCTGATAGAAATGAAAAACACACTACAAGAATTTCATAGTGCAATCACAAGTATTAATAGCAGAATAAACCAAGTGGTGGAAAGAATCTCAGAGCTTGAGGACTATCTTTCTGAAATAAGACAGGCAGACAAAAACAGAGGAAAATTTTAAAAATGAAGGAACAAAACCTCTGAAAAATATGGGATTAAAAGACCAAATCTACAACTGATTGGCATAGCTAAAAGAGAAGGGGAGAATAGAACCAATTTGGAAAACATATTTCAAGATGTCGTCCATAAGAACTTCCCCAACCTGGCTAGACAGGCCAAAATTCAAATTCAGGAAATGCAGAGACCCCAGTAAGATACTCCATGAGATCATCCTCAAGACACATAATTATCAGATTCTCCAAAGCTGAAATAGAAGAAAAAAATGTTAAGGACAGCCAGAGAGAAAGGCTAGGTCACCTACAAAGGGACATCCATCAGACTAACAGCAGACCTTTCAGCAGAAACCCTACAAACCAGAAGAGATTGGCGGCCAATATTCAACATTCTTAAAGGAAAGAATTCCAGCTCAGAATTTCATATCCAGCCAAACTAAGCTTCATAAACGAAGGAAAAATAAGATCCTTTTCAGATAAGCAAATGCTGAGGGAATTTGTTACCACCAGGCCTGCCTCACAAGCACTCCTGAAGAAAGCACTAAATATAGAAAGGAAAAACTGTTACTGGCCAGTACAAAGCATACTGAAGTACACAGACCAGTGACACTATAAAGCATCTACATAAACAACTCTGCAAAGTAATCAGCTAGCATCATGATAACAGTCAAATTCATACATAGCAACACTATATCCCAATTAAAAGGGCATAGTATTGGGGCATACTATGGCCCAATTACAAGACACAGAGTAGCAAGCTGGATAAAGAACCAAGACTCAGTCGGGCATGGTGGCTCATGCCTGTAACCCCAGCACTTTGGGAGGCCAAGGCAGGTGGATCACTTGAAGTCAGGAGTTCAAGACCAGCCTGGTCAACATGGCAAAACCCCATCTCTGCTAAAAATACAGAAACTAGCTGGGCATGGTGGCATGCCCCTGTAGTCCCAGCTACTTGGGAGGCTAAGGCAGGAGAATGGCTTGAACCTGGGAGGCAGAGGCTGCAGTGAGCTGAGATGGTGCCAATGCACTCCATCCTGGCAAGACTCTGTATCAGAAAAAAAAAAAAAAAAAGAACCAAGACTCTTTGGCATGCTGTCTTCAAGAAACTCATCTCACATGCAATGACACACACAGGCTCAAAATAAAGGAATGGAGGAAAATTTACCAAGCAAATGGAGAACAGAAAAAAAGTAGGGGTCACAATCCTAGTTTCTGACAAAACAGACTGATATGGTTTGGCTCTGTGTCCCTACCCAAATCTCACCTCGAATTGTAATCCCCATAATCTTCACATGTCAAGGGCAGGACTGAGTAGAGGTAACTAGATCATGGGGACAGTTTTCCCCATGCTGTTCTCATGATAATGAGTGAGTCTTACAAGATCCAATGGCCCTAATAAGCTTCTGGTATTTTTTCTGCTTGCGTTTCTCCTTTCTGCCACCCTGTGAAGAAGGTGCCTTTCTTCCCCTTCACCTTCCACCATGATTGTAAGTTTCCTGAGACCTTCCCAGCCATGTGGAACTGTGAGTCAATTAAACCTCGTTGCTTTACAAATTACCCAGTCTCAGATATTTCCTTATAGCAATTTGAGAATGCACTACTACACAGACTTTAAACCAGCAAAGATCAAAAGAGGCAAAGAAGGGTGTTACATAATGTTAAAGGGTTCAATTCAATAAGAAGAGCTAACTGTCCTAAATATATATGCATGAAAGACAGGGGCACCAAGATTCATAAAGCAAGTTCTTAGAGACCTTAGATTCTCATACAATAATAGTGGGAGAACTTCATATCCCACTGACAATATTAGACAGATCACTGAGACAGAAAATTAATGAAGATATTCAGGACCTGAACTCAGCTCTGGATCAAATGGACCTTATAGGTATCTACAGGACTCTCTACCCAAAAACAACAACATACACATTCTTCTCATCACCATGTAGCACTTACTCTAAAATAATCATAAGTGAAATATTCCTCAGCAAATGCAAAATAACTGAAATCATAATAGTCTCTCAGATGAGAGTACAATCAAATTAGAATTCAAGACTAAGAAATTACCTCAAAACCATACAATTACATGAAAACTGAATAACCTCCTCCTGAATGACTTTTAGGTAAATAATGAAATTGAGGCAGAAATCAAGTTATTTGAAACTAATGAGAACAGAGATACAACATACCAGAATCTCTGAGACACAGCTAAGGCAGTGTTAAGAGGAAAATGTATAGCACTTAATGTCCATATCAAAAAGCTAGGAAGATCTCATGTTAACAACCTAACATCACAACTAAAAGAACTAGAGAACCAAGAGCAAACAAATCCCAAAGCTAGCAGAAGACAAGAAATAACCAAAAATCAGAGCTGAACTGAAGGAGATAGAGACACAAAAAAAAATCTTCCAAAAGATCAATGAATCCAGGAACTGGTTTTTTGGAAAAAAATTAATAAAATAGACCACTAGCTAGGCTAATAAAGAAGAAAAGGAAGAAGATATAAATAAACAGATAAAGGGGATATTATAACTGATCCCACAGAAATACAAGCAACTATCAGAGAATATTATAAACACCTCTATGCACATAAACTAGAAAATCTAGAAGAAATGGATAAATTCCTGGACACATACATCCTCCCATTACTGAATCAGGAAGAAATTAAATCCCTGAACAGACCAATAACGAATTCTGAAATTGAGACAATAATAAATAGCCTACAAACCAAAAAAAGCCAAGGACCAGATAGATTCACAGCTGAATTCTACCAGAGGTACAAAGATGAACTGGTACTATTCCTACTTAAACTATTCCAAAAAACTGAGAAGAAGGGCCTCCCCTAACTCATTCTATGAGACCAGCATCATCCTGATACCAAAATCTGTCAGAGATACAACAAAGAAGGAAAACTTCAAGCCATATCTTTGATTAACAGCAATGCAAAAATCCTCAACAAAACACTGGCAAACTGAATCCAGCAGCGCATCAAAAATCTTATCTACCACGATCAAGTTGGCTTTATCCTCAGGATGCAAGTTTGGTTCAAAATATGCAAATCAATAAGTGTGATTCATCACATAAACAGAATGAAAGACAAAAACCACATGGTTATCTCAATAGTTGAAGAAAAGGCTTTTGATAAAATTCAGTATCCCTTCATGTTAAAAACTCTCAACAAACTAGGTATTGAAGGAACATACCTCAAAATAATAAGAGCCATACATGACAAACCCACAGCCAACATCATACTGAGTAAGGAAAAGCTGGAAGCATTCCCCTTGAATACTGGTACAAGACAAGGATGCCCCATCTCACCACTCCTATTCAACAAATATTGGAAGTCCTGACCAAAGAATCAAGTAAGAAAAATAAATAAAGGGCATTCAACTAAAATAGGAAGAAAGGAAGTAAAACTATCCCTGTTTGTGGATGACATGATCCTATATCTACAAAACCCCATTGTCTCAGCCCAAAAGCTTCTTAAGCTGGTAAACAACTTCAGCAAAGTCTCAGGATACAAAATCAATGTGAAAAATCACTAGCATTCCTATACACCAAAAACAGGCAAGGTGAGAGCTAAGTCATGAACAAACTCCCATTCACAATTGCCACAAAAAGAATTAAATACTAGAAATACAGCTAACTAGGGAGGTGAAAGATCTCTACTAGGAGAACAACAAACCACCTCTCAAAGAAATCAGAGATGACACAAACGAGTGGAAAAACATTCCATGCTCATGGATAGGAAGAATCAATATTGTTTAAATGGCCATACTGTCCAAAGCAATTTATAGATTCAATGCTATTCTCATTAAACTATCATTGACATTCTTCACAGAACTAGAGAAAGCTATTGTAAGATGCATATGGAATCAAAAAATAGTCCAAATAGCCAAGGCAGTTCTAAGCAAAAAGAACAAAACTGGAAGCATCATGCTACCCAACGTTAAACTATGCTACAGGGCTACAGTAATCAAAACAGCATAGTACTGGTACAAAAACAGACACATAGACCAACGGAGCAGAATAGAGAGCCCAGAAATGAGACTGCAGACCTACAACGATCTGATCTTCAAACAAACCTGACAAAAACAAGCAATGGGGGATGGATTGCCTATTCAATAAATGGTACTGGGATAACAGGCTAGCCATAAGCAGAAAACTGAAACTGGACCCCTTCCTTACAGCATATACAAAAATTAACTCAAGATGAATTAAATATTTTAAACCCAAAATTATAAAAACCCTGGAAGATAACTGAAGCAATACCATTCAGGACATAGGCAAAGACAAAGATTTCATGATGAAGACATCAAAAGCAATTCCAACGAAAGCAAAAGTTGACAAATGGGATCTAATTAAACTAAACAGCTTCTGCACAACAAAAGAAATCTATCAACAGAGTAAACAGACAGCCTACAGAATGGGAGAAAAATTTTGCAAACTATGCATCTGACAAAAGTCTAATATTCCACATCTACGAGGAACTTAAACAAATTTACAAGAAAAAAAAACCCCATTAAAAAGTGAAAAAAGGACATTAACGGACACTTCTTAAAAGAAGATATACATGCAGCCAACAGTCATATGAAAGAAAACTCAACATCACTGATCATTAGAAAAATGAAAATCAAAACCACAATGAGATACCATCTCACACCAGTCAGAATGGCTATTATTAAAAAGTCAAAAAATAATAGAGGCTGGTGAGGCTGTAGAGAAAAAGGAACTCTTATACAGTGTTGGTGGGGGGAGTGTAAATTTGTTCAACCATTGTGGAAGACAGTGTGGCTATTCCTCAAAGATCTAAAATCAGAACTACCATTTGACCCAGCAATCCCATTACTGGGTATATCCCCAAAGAAATATAAATTGTTCTATTATAAAGACACATGCATGTGTATGTTTATCATAGCACTATTCACAATACCAAAGACACAGCATCAACCTAAATGCCCATTAATGATAAAATGGATAAAGAAAATGTGGCACATATATACCATGGAATACTATGTAGCCATGAAAAAGAATAAGATTACGTCCTTTGCAGGGACATGGATGGTGCTGGAGATCATTATCCTTAGCAAACTAACTCAGGAACAAAAAACCAAATATGGCATATTCTCACTTACAAGTGGGGGCTAAATGATGAGAACACATGTGTTCTTTATGTGTACAAAGGAGAGCAAAACACACTGGGCCTATCAGAAGTTGGAAGGATGGAGGAGGGAGAGGGCCAGGAAAAATAACTAATGGACACTAGGCTTAATACCTGGGTGATGAAATAATCTGTATAATAAACCCCCAAGATACACATTTACCTGTGTAGCAAACGTGCACATGTACCCCTGAACTTAAAAAAGAAAAATAAAAGAAGATCACCATGGCAAAATATATATATATGTAATATATATATAATATATATGAACTCTAGAGTCAGACTACGATATATATGTATATATAGTATATGTGTATAGAAATAGAGACACATAGATAGATGATTGATTGATTGGCTAGCCAATCACAAAAAAGCGAGAAAGAGAACAGGAGGGAGTCCACTGGCAGACAGGAGAGTTCAAGAAAATCCTGAAAGATGGAAAGAAGAGTGCTTAGGGAAGGTGGCACAGCATAATTTGGACATAGAGGCAGCCATGGAGACAAGGACACAAAGCTGCCTGACTTCTTGACAGAACCCCAGAAGGGCTTGAAATAAAGTTACAGCAGAAAGTACATGAAGGTAAAATTAGGAAAATGAATTGGAAGTCAGTGTGATAACCATTTTCCAATATGGTTTTCAATAATCCTTACTCCCTGGTATTCACCTGTTTGGCTCTCTCCTTTATTAAATAAGGAATGGCCCTATGTGGCCAATGGGATATAGAAGTGACAATGAGTGATTTCTGAGGCCAGGTCTTAAAAGACTTTGCAGCTTTCACCTGTTCTCTTGGATGGCTCACTCTGGAGAAGCCAGCTGCCATGCTGTGAGGATACTGAAAGCTTCCCAAGGAGTGGAGAGGGAAGGAACATAGGAAGGGGAAGGCAAGGAGAGAGGGAAGGGAAGAAAAGGGAGAAAATCAGATTGTATACAAAGCAATAGTAATATAAAATGAACCACATTTTCCTAAGAGCAAGTAATCCTGGATACTGGATACAATTGAGGAATGCCTACACAATGCTGAAAGAAAGATGGTGTGGTACTTATAAGCATGAACTCTAGAGTCAACTGCCTGAGTTTAAATTCCTGGTATTTCCACTTACTAGCTGCCTGACCTAATTTTAACTACTTTTGCCTGCCTCCAAGTATGTGTCAATGGCCAGAAGGCAGTTAGATCCATGATGAACAAAACAGAAAAAAAGGATCAGGACTTCTTGGTCAGGTTAGACAGGATGGCTAACAGGAGTAAGGCCTAGCCCAGTGCTGACAGCAACCAGGATAAAGGACTACATCTTTAATCTACCATCTGAAGTAAGAAGCAAAGGAAACCAAAGTCAGTTCTGTGAAGCAGGGGCTAAGAAGGATCAGGAAATTGAAAGGGATTTCCAGGCTTCTCTCCCAAGAGAGAGCTGGAGGAGAAAACATACAACATGGGTGGGACAGGACCAGTCTGGCAAACTGGCTCCACGCAGTGGGAGTTAGATTACGAAGCTAATGCATCACCAGACTCAGACGTTGGGCCACCAAAGACTATGTTTACAGCTTGCTTCCTAGAAAGAAGGGTAGGATTATCATTTCCAAGACAAGGTCAATTTAAACAAGCAACAGTGGTTAAGAATGAACCCTATTGTGTTCATTAAATCGTAATGAATGTCTCTATCCCAAACTATGAGAGCTCCAGGGACAGAGATTGCGTTTTGGTCCATCTTTATCCCCAGTGTTTGGCACCTGGTTAGCACTTGATAAATAAAGAATGTATAAATGAAAGGTGACTTTTTTGTGTTGAAATAATTAAAATGGAGGCCTGAAGAATCCTTGAGCAGACGAAGATAGTTAGGCTTCATAAGTGACCTTAACCTTGCTTGATTTAGAAACATAAGTGAACTTTAACTTGGGCTACTTCTTGTAAATGCCCATATTAAAAGAAAAGTGAAACTTAAGGCTAGCCAATAAGAAGCCAGCAACTAACCTATACAACAAGGGATTTTCCAGCAGGATAGACCACATGTGGCAACTGTAGAACTAAGCAATCAAATCTGGGGGACTACTTCTTTGTCTGCCCTGTAAAAGCCTTCCCCTTCTACTCTGAACCACTTCTGGAAGAGTCCCTAAACCACTTTTGGTTTGGTACTTCCTGATTCACAAGTTGCTCAAACACACACTTAAATTTTTTATCATGCCTCAGTTTATCTTTTAACATTAGAGACTACTGAATTAAAGACTAAAGGCTTACGATGGAGATCCAGATCCGGGCTTAGAATTAGTTTATTGCCCAACTGTGGCTGCTCCGTAGAGGCCAGATTCCCCCTGCTACTCTAGTTTCTGCCCTCACAGTGAGTACACGCCCTCTGGCCACTGCCTCCTGCTGGTCACCTCCCGATCACACCCTCTGGAGCCTGAACTGCCCGAAACGATGCCTGCACCCTGGCAAGGGCATAAATGGCTAGCCATCCCCTCTGGCCCAGCTAGTCAAGATGGCTAATCCTGTCCAAAGCTCTCTTGTCTCTTTTTCTCAGGCACGGGACTCTGCTCTACTGGAGGAGAGTCACACAAAACTCCAACTTCCTTGATTTGTCCCCGGCTGTCTCCACTCTCAGGCATCCCTTATCTTTTCTTTGACTTTTGGGAATGCAGTTCAAACTCACCGCAGTAACTTCCCAGAGAAACTCGCTCAGTGATACACAGACAAGGAAACTGAGTCTCAGAGAAGATGGGAAACTTGTCCCCGATCACAGAGCTGCTAGGTATCAAAGATAAGATGGGGATTGTGCACCCGTGAAACCTTCAAGACTCTACTCTTCCAGTAGCAGGCTCCCTGACTGGCCCAACAGACCACCTTCAATCTCTGAATAAGCACGAACTGCCCTGGGCTGACTCCATTGACCTCCACATACACTTTCCTTCCAGAGGGAGGAAACGCTAGCAATCTCCATGGCCTATAAATCCTTGAATACACTATTGTTTCAAAAAGGTCATTTCCAAGCACACATCTTTTTTGAGATGGAATCTTGCTCTGTTGCCCAGGCTGGACTGCAGTGGCACAATCTCGGCTCACTGCAAGCTCCACCTCGCCGGTTCAGGCCATTCTCCTGCCTCAGCCTCCGGAGTAGCTGGGAGTATAGGCACCGGCAACCATGCCCAGCTAATTTTTTTTTTTTTTTTTGTATTTTTTGTAGAGATGGGGTTTCACTGTGTTAGCCAGGATGGTCTCCGTCTCCTGACCTAATGATCCACCTGCCTCGGCCTCCCAAAGTGCTGGGATTACAGGCGTGAGCCACCAGGGCTGGCCCCAAGCACACATCTTCAAAGCACCTGAGTTTTTGCATTGATCCTAGAAATAAGGCCTCTAACTTCAAGTACAAAAGCAAAATACCATGAATTTGAAACAAATTCAAGGGTCAAGACTGCCTAAAACGGAGACAAATAATACAATAATGATGGTGTGCTATTTTCAAGGAAATGAGGCTTTGCCATGGTCATGTCCATGTACTAACTAGAACTGCACATGGCAATCATCCTTAGACGAAGACGTAATTTAACGAATAGGTAAGAATTATTTGAGTTAGCAAATCAGAGCATCAATCTAAGCCATTACAAGGCCCAGCTTTTAGAGACATTTCACTTTGTCTACATAAGCGCAGTTACTGAAGCCTTTTATTTATTCTATAAAGTATATAAATACCTCTTCCTTGACTCTTATTTACACTTCTGCTTCACTTAAAAACATCCTTTTTTCTTGATACAGCAAAGAGAAACCTTATTTAAAATCCTTTCTGCAGAAGCAATTGTACCCCAAACCTCAGCATCATTCATTATACCCAGGCCACAGACTTGCACATGTGCCCCTAGAATCTAAAATAAAAGTTTAAATTATTAAAAATACAGTCTTGTCTGAATTATCATGAATTTTAAATTGATATTCCTAGGATCAGTGAAATTTTAACATAAGCCTGAATTAACTGTGGATTTAAAAAATAAAGGTAATACCCTCGTTTATAAGTGGTATTCCCTAACATGAGGCATTAATAACTATACATTTGCTAAAAATAAAGAAGTCAAAATATGTTACTGTTTATTTCATTAATTCTACTTTTCTTAATTGTGTGATTGTGGAGAATTTAAACCTATTTTGATAGGCTTTTCAAAAGAAGGCATATTTTTGCTGTATTTTATTTTCCAAAGTGGCTATTCTCAATGTTATTGAGTTGTAACAGCTTATTGTTGATCATTCGCTTTCATCAGTCCTTCCTTCTAAAAGCACTCAATGCCCATAATACTGGTCATAGCCAAGAACAACATAAAATATATAGCCCAAACTATGGCACTTCTAACAGCAATGATGGGGACTATTAATAAAGACACCAGGCACAAACGGGCTGTGTCCTAGGCATATTGAAAAGCAAGATCAGCCTAACACAGCAGTCCTCCTCCTGATAATATATTCTGTGTAAACACTTTCAAAAGATAAAGCTAAATGCACAAAGATTCTCATTGCTATAGAATATACATCAGTAAAAAATAAGAAGCAGCCTAATATGGGAGATATTAAGGTATGGGAATATTAGCTTGATTATACATACAATTAATTGAATATTATATAAATCATTAAAATCAATTACGAAAACAGCGTAACAGTATAAAATGGCATGAAAAAATATTTAAAATACAACTTTGAGTGAAAAAAAGACAAATTCATATGGGAACTGGTATTACAGCTATGTAAAATTATATTCAGATATATAAAGACATGACCAGCTACATAATTTGTGAGGCCCAGTACAAAATGAAAATGAGGGGCCTCTTGTTAAAAAGTTATTAAGAATCTCCAGCCAGTGACAGTAGAACATTAAACCAATGTTCTATATGACGCCCATCTCAGTCTGGGACCCTGTGCCACTGTCTCTTCGTCCACTTGTGCTGCTGTAACAAAATACCTTAAACTAGGTAATTCACAAACGACAGAAATTCATTTCTCACAGTTCTAGAGGCTGGGAAGTCCAAGATCAAGGTGCCCATAGATTTGGTGTCTGGTAGGTGCTCATTGTTTCATAGGTGGCACCTTCTTGCTATGTCCTTGCATTCCCAGGGGGCAAACTGGCTCCCTCAAACCTCTTTATAAGGGCACGAATCCCACCCATGAGGGCTCCACCCTCATGAGCTAACCACCTCCCAAGGGTCCCACCTCCTAATACTACTGCAGTGGAGGTTAGGTTTCAACAGATTAATTTTGGAGGAAATCCATTCATTATTTGAATCAACATAGCACATTGGAAAGGTCACAGGACCATGAAGCCTGGAGAAGAACTACTTGAAAAGAGAGAACATTAAAACAAATCAGTTATTTGGAAGGGTCATAGGTTTTATTTGTTTTATCTTCATTATTGTTATAATATTTTTTCATAAATTAAATTTTAATTGGTAACAGCTTTAGATTAACATATAGTAAAATCAAGTTTTAACAATGTGAACATTTTCTGACACTCTGAAAACAGACACATCCTAGGGCTCCAGGTCTCCATACCGCCTGAGCATCAGTATCTCCCAGGCAGCTTTATACATTCCAAATGTCCACCCCTCACCCTTAGAGATTTTGACTCACTGGTCTGAAACAAAGCAATTGAAACCTAGCTAGGTAGCATGCTAAACTGCCTCTTTCAACAGAAGGATTTCGAGTATTGTATTTGGCCTTCAGGATCTTATTATCTCTCAAAAATAACAAAATTTTCATGACTTAATCATGACTACAAGTCATGTAGGAGGAGGAGTCTCTGGTTTGTGGTTTTGACTTTCATGTTGTGTTGTTTTGTCTGTTTTTAACCCTAAACTTGATGTTACTCATCATGAGGTAAGCTTTCAAAATAGTAAATATACAAGCTATGTAATTCTATGGTGAAATAATATCATATCTGCAAGAAAACCAAGAAGAAATTTTAGATACAGAGAATGAGAAATCTGTTAAGAGAATTGTTGAGATTTTTCCCTTTGTATGGCTTCAAGGTAAGAATAGGCATGGTTTTATATGGAGCTTATTATAGCCTACCACAAACTTATTAATAAGAAACAGTGTTCCAGATATTAGGTCATCAACCAAAGATAAGTGCAAGATATTTTCTCTTTTTTTTTTTCTTTTTTTTAAGGATGGCCCTAAGAATAAACATTCCTTACTTGATTTCATGACAAATTGAGACACAGAGGTAGTAGGTGGTGAGAGGGAGATCAAAAGACTCCCCTTTTGTAGCTGATAAATAGGTTGGAAGAAATGTAATTTATTTAATTATTGTTATACTTTAAGTTCTAGGGTACGTGTGCACAACGTGCAGGTTTGTTACATATGTATACATGTGCCATGTTGGTTTGCTGCACCCATCAGCTCATCATTTACATTAGGTGTTTCTCCTAATGCTATCCCTCTCCCAGGTCCCCACCCCACAACAGGCCCCGGTATGTGATATTCCCCTCCCTGTGTCCATGTGTTCTCATTGTTCAACTCCCACTTATGAGTGAGAACATGCAGTGTTTGGTTTTCTGTCTTTGTGATAGTTTGCTTAGGATGAGAGTTTTCAGCTTCATCCATGTCCCTGCAAAGGACATGAACTCATCCTCTGTTATGGCTGCGTAGTATTCTGTGGCCCACACATTCTTAATTCAGTCTATTATTGATCAACATTTGGGTTGGTTCCAAGTCTTTGATATTGTGAATAGTGCTGCAATAAACATACATGTGCATTTGTCTTTATAGTAGCATGATTTATAATCCTTTGGGTATATACCCAGTGATGGGAATGCTGGGTCAAATGGTATTTCTAGTTCTAGATATTTGAGGAATTGCCACACTGTCTTCCACAATGGTTGAACTAATTTACACTCCCACCAACAGTGTAAAAGCGTTCCTATTTCTCCACATCCTTTCCAGCATCTGTTGTTTCCTGACTTTTTAATGATTGCCATTTTAACTGGCTTGAGATGGTATCTCATTGTGGTTTTGATTTGCATTTCTCTGACGACCAGTGATGATGAGCATTGTTTCCTATATCTGTTGGCTGCATAAATGTTTTCTTTTGAGAAGTGTCTGTTCATATCCTTTGCCCATTTTTTAATAGGGTTGTTTTTTTCTTGTAAATTTGTTTCAGTTCTTTGTAGATTCTGGATATCAGCCCTTTGACGAATGGGTAGATTGCAAAGATTTATCTCCCATTCTGTAGGTTGCCTGTTCACTCTGATCATAATTTCTTTTGCTATGCAGAAGCTCTTTAATCAGATCCCACTTGTCTATTTTGGCTGTTGTTGCCATTGCTTTTGGTGTTTTAGTCATGAAATCTTTGCCCATGCCTATGTCCCGAATGGTATTGCCTAGGTTTTCTTCTAGGGTTTTTGTGGTTTTAGGTCTTACATCTAAGTCTTTAATCCATCTTGAATTAATCTTTGTGTAAGGTGTAAGGAAGGGATCCAGGTTCAGCTTTCTACATATGGCTAGCCAGTTTTCCCAGCACCATTTATTAAATAGGGAATATTTTCCCCATTGCTTGTTTTTGTCAGGTTTGCCGAAGATCAGATGGTTGTAGATGTGTGGTGTTATTGCTGAGGTCTCTGTTCCGTTGCATTGCTCTATATATCTGTTTTGGTATCATTACCATGCTGTTTTGGTTACTGTAGCCTTGTAGTGTAGTTTGAAGTCACGTAGTGTGATGCCTCCAGCTTTTTTCTTTTTGCTTAGGATTGTCTTGGCTATGCAGGCTCTTTTTTGGTTCCATATGAACTTTAAAGTAGCTTTTTCAAATTCTGTGAAGAAAGTCATTGCTAGCTTGATGGGGATATCATTGATTCTATAAATTATGTTGGGCAGTATGCCCATTTTCATGATATTAATTCTTCCTATTCGTGAACATGAAATGTTGTTCCATTTGTTTGTGTCCTCTTTTATTTTGCTGAGCAGTGGTTTATAGTTCTCCTTGAAGAGGTCCTTTACATCCCTTATAAGTTGGATTCCTAGGTATTTTATTCTCTTTGTAGCAATTGTGAATGGGAGTTCACTCATTATTTGGCTGTTTGTCTGTTCTTGGTGTATAGGAATGCTTGTGATTTTTGCACATAGATTTTTGTATCCTGAGACTTTGCTGAAGTTGCTTATCAGCTTAAGGAGATTTGGGGCTGAGCCAATGGTGTTTTCTAAATATACAATCATGTCATCTGCAAACAGAGACAATTTGACTGCCTCTTTTCGTAATGGAATACCCTTTATTTCTTTATCTTGCCTGATCGCCCTGGCTAGAACTTCCAATACTATATTGAATAGGAGTGGTGAGAGAGGGCATCCTTGTTTGTGCCAGTTTTCAAAGAGAATGCTTCCAGTATTTGCCCATTCAGTATGATATTGGCTGTGGGTTTGTCATGAATAGCTCTTATTATTTTGAGATATGTTCCATCAGTACCTAGTTTATTGAGAGTTTTTAGCATGAAAGGTTGTTGAATTTTATCAAAGACCTTTTCTGCATCTATTGAGATAATCATGTGGTTTTTGTCATTGGTTCTGTTTATGTAATGAATTTCATTTATTGATTTGTGTACGTTGAACCAGACTTGCATTCCAGGGATGCAGCCATGCTGATCGTGGTGGATGAGCTTTTTGATGTGCTGCTAGATTCGGTTTGCCAGGATTTTATTGAGGATTTTTGCATCGATGTTCATCAGGGATATTGATCTAAAATTCTCTTTTTTTTGTTGTGTCTCAACCAGGCTTTGGTATCAGGATAATGCTGGCCTCATAAAATGAGTTAGGGATGATTCCCTCTTTTTCTATTGATTGAAATAGTTCAGAAGTGATGGTACCAGCTCCTCTTTGTACTTCTGCTAGAATTCAGCTGGGAATCCATCTGGTCCCAGACTTTCTTTGTTGGTAGGCTTTAATTATTGCCTCAATTTCAGAGCCTGTTATTGGTCTATTCAGAGATTCAACTTCTTCCTGGTTTAGTCTTGGGAGGGTGTATGTGTCCAGGAATTTTTCCATTTCTTCTAGATTTTCTAGTTTATTTGCGTAGACGTATTTATAGTATTCTCTGATGGTAGTTTGAATTTCTGTGGGATCGGTGGTGATATCCCCTTTATCATTTTTTATTGCATCTCTTTGATTCTTCTCCCTTTTCTTATTAGTCTTGCTAGTGGTCTATTTTTTCGATCATTTCAAAAAACCAGCTCCTGGATTCATTGATTTTTTGAAGGGTTTTTTGTGTCTCTATCTCCTTCAGTTCTTCTCTGATCTTAGTTACTGCTTACCTTCTGCTAGCTTTTGAATTTGTTTGCTCTTGCTTCTCTCGTTCTTTTAATTGTGATGTTAGGGTGTTGGTTTTAAATCTCTCCTGCTTTCTCTTGTGGGCATTTAGTGCTATAAATTTCCCTCTACACACTGTTTTAAACGTGTCCCAGAGATTCTGGTACTTTGTGTCTTTGTTCTCACTGGTTTCAAAGAACATCTTTATTTCTGCCTTCATTTTGTTATTTACCCAGTAATCATTCAGGAGCAGGTTGTTCAGTTTCCATGCAGTCTTGAGTGAGTTTCTTAACCCTGAGTTCTAATTTGATTGCACTGTGGTCTAAGAGACAGTTTGTTGTGATTTCTGGGTTTTTTTACATTTGCTGAGGAGTGTTTTACTTCCAATTATGTGGTCAATTTTAGAATAAGTGTGATGTGGTGCTGAGAAGAATGTATATTCTGTTGATTTGGGATGGAGAGTTCTGTAGATATCTACTAGGTCTGCTTGGTCCAGAGCTGAGTTCAAGTCCTGGATATCCTTGTTAACCTTCTGTCTCATCGATCTAATATTAACAGTAGGATGTTAAAGTCTCCCATGATTATTGTGTGGGAGTCTAAGTCTCTTTGTAGGTCTCTAAGAACTTGCTTTATCAATCTGAGTGCTCCTGTACTGGGTGCATATATATTTAGGATAGTTAGCTCTTCTTGTTGAATTGATCCCTTTACCATTATGTAATGTCCTTCTTTGTCTCTTTTGATCTTTGTTGGTTTAAAGTCTGTTTTATTAGAGAGCAGGATTGCAAACCCTGTTTTTTTTTTTTTTTTTTTTCTTTGCATTTGCTTTATGGGTCTTCTTCCATTCCTTTATTTTGAACCATGTGTGTCTTTGCACGTGAGATGGGTCTCCTGAACACAGCACACTGAAGGGTCTTGACTGTTTATCCAATTTGCCAGTCTGTGTCTTTCAATTGGGGCATTTACCCCACTTACATTTAAGGTTAATATTGTTATGTGTGAATTTGATCCTGTCATTATGATGCTACCTGGTTATTTCACCCATTAATTGGTGCAGTTTCTTCCTAGCATTGATGGTCTTTACAATTTGGCATGTTTTTGGAGTGACTGGTACCAGATGTTTCTTTCCATGTTTAGTGCTTCCTTCAGCAGCTCTTGTAAGGCAGGCCTGGTGATGACAAAATCTCTCAGCATTTGCTTGTCTGTAAAGGATTTTATTTCTCCTTCACTTATGAATCTTAGTTTGGCTTGACATGAAATTCTGAGTTGAAAATTCTTTAAGAATGTTGAATATTGGCCCCCACTCTCTTCTAGCTTGTAGGGTTTCTGCCCAGAGATCCACTGTTAGTCTGATGGGCCTCCCTTTGTGGGTAACCTGATCTTTCTCTCTGGCTGCCTTTAACATTTTTTCCTTCATTTCAACCTTCATGATTCTGACAATTATGTGTCTTGGGGTTGCTCTTCTTAAGGAGTATCTTTGTGGTGTTGTCTGTATTTCCTGAATTTGAATGTTGGCCTGCCTTGCTGGGTTGGAGAAGTTCTCCTGGATAATATCCTGAAGAGTGTTTTCTAACTTGGTTCCATTCTCCCTCTCATTTCCAGGTACACCAATCAAATGTAGATTTGGTCTTTTCACATAGTCCTATATTTCTTGGAGGCTTTGTTTGTTTCTTTTCACTCTTTTTTCTCTAACCTTGTCCTCTCACTTTATTTCATTAATTTCATCATCAATCACCGATACTCTTTCTTCAGCTTGATTGAATCAGCTATTGAAGCGTGTGCATGCGTCACCAAGTTCTCGTACTGTGGTTTTCTGCTGCATCAGGTCATTTAAGCTCTTCTCTACTCTGTTTATTCTATTTAGCCATTCGTTTAACTTTTTTTCAAGATTTTTAGCTTTCTTGTGATGGGTTAGAACATGCTCCTTTAGCTTGGAGAAGTTTGTTACTTATGACCTTCTGAAGCCTACTTCTGTCAACTCGTCAAAGTCATTCTTCATCTAGTTTTTTTTTTTCCCTTGCTGGAGTGGAGTTGTGTTATTTGGAGAAGACACAGATATTTTGGAATTTTCAGTCTTTCCGCTCTGGTTTCTCCCCATCTTTGTGGTTTTATCTACCTTTGTTCTTTGATATTGGTGACCTACAGATGGGGTTTTGGTGTAGATGTCCGTTTTGTTGATGTTGGTACTATTCCTTTCTGTTTGTTAGTTTTCCTTCTCACAGACAGGCCCCTCAACTGCAGGTCTGTTGGAGTTTGCTGGAGGTCCACTCCAGACCTTGTTTGCCTGGGTATCACCAACAGAGGCTGAAGAATAGCAAATATTGGTGGCTGATCCTTCCTCTAGAAGCTTCATCCCAGAGGGGTACCCGCCTGTATGAGGTGTCTGTCGGCCCCTACTAGGAGGTGTCTCCCAGTCAGGCTACACGGGGGTCAGGGACCCACTTGAGGAGGCAGTCTGTCCATTATCGGATCTTGAATGCTGTGCTGGGAGAACCACTGCTGTCTTCAGAGCTATCAGGCAGGGAGGTTTAAGTCTGTATAAGCTGTCTGCTGCCTTTTGTTCAGGTATGACCTGCCCCCAGAGGTGGAATCAAGTCAAAGATATTTTGATCCAGGTAGATGGTACATCCACCATGCAGTTCCTGGCACAGGCATCAACTCCTACGCAAGCACTATTTGCCCAGCAAGGTCTGTCCTGGGCACTGGCAGAGTCAGGCACTCACTTTCAGGTGCCAACTATGCACTTGCACAACCCTGAGAGCAGGTGCCTTCTTAAATGTTGTGCCCTGGGCCTCTCACTTTTCTCAGCCTAGCTCAGGCCTTGGACACAAGTGTGGGAATTTATAGCATCTGTTTGTATCTCTGTCTTCTTGACTCAAACCAAATAACAATTTTCTCCCTTAATAGATTTTTTTAGAGAAAGTTCTCAATCATCAGAGTATAATTATTTAAATTCGATATTATCTTCAGTAAATCAGGCTTTCAAACATCCATTAACAATATGTCAAAGTATGCCTAATTAAATCCTTGGATGACATAAAAAGAATCTCTGTACTATTTATTCTGTATCATTAAAATCTAAAATGACCTTTAAACAAAATGTTACCATTACTTCCTCATTCTAGAGAAGACAAGCACCAGCAACCTTATGCAGAAAAGCTAGTTCTACTTTAGTATGCTGGTCTTCATCAATCCAAAGAGTGAAAGGAGTGGAAAGAAAATTCTTACAGAGGGAGAAAGAAAGATCTGGATGATATGTCCAGCCTTGGCTGTCTTCAGCTTACCTCAGTTTTAGGTGCTGATGTTTTCAAACTATAGCCCCAGTCCCACCAAGTTAGATGTTGCAGCTCTTGCTAGTCAGAGTTTGTGGAACAAACTTGGTGCAGGAGCATGAACCTTACCTGAGAGCTTGCAGGAAATGCAGAATCTCAGGTCCACTGGTGATCTGGAGACACACTAACATTTGGAAGGTATGCTCTGTTTCAGCCCATCCTTTCTCCAACAGGGTCTGAAGTAGCATTTCTGTTATAAGCAAAGGGACCAGCCAAGGCTAGCCGGTCTCCAAGCAGTTGTAGGGTCTCTATCCTAATCCTTGATGTGTTTGCCCAAGTCTTACAATGGGTTTCTGCCATGGTTGCTGTGATGGTTAAGTGTCAACTTCATTAGATTGAAGGATGCAAAGTATTGTTCCTGGGTGTGTCTGTGAGGGTGTTGCCAAAAGAGATGAACATTTGAATCAGTGGACTGGGAGAGGTAGACCCACCTTCAATGTGGGTGGGCACCATCTAAATCAACTGCCAGCACAGCTAGAAAAATGCTGGCAGAAGGAGGTGGAAAAGCCAACTTGCTGAGACTTCTGGCCTTTATCTTTCTCCCATGCTGGATGCTTCCTGCCCTCGAACATCAGACTCCAAGTTCTTCAACTTCTGGACTCTTGGACTTACACCAGTGATTTGCCAGGGCTCTCAGGCCTTCGGCCACAGACTGAGGGCTGCACTGTCGACTTCCCTACTTTTGAAGTTTTGAGACTTGGACTGGCTTCCTTCCTCCTCAGCTTGCAGACGGCCTATTGTGGGACCTCACCTTGTGATTGTGTGAGTCGATACTCCTTCATAAATTCCCCTTCATACATACATCTATCCTATTAGTTATGTCTCTAGAGAACCCTGACCAATACAGTTGCTAATTAGCAGACTGAGACTTACACTCTGCCTTGATTCATACTCTGTGAATCCCACACTCCACTCCAAAGAAGCTGGGAAACTGACAGGGGCATTTTTTGTTGTCACAATGAATTGGATGTGATATTTAGTGGACAGGAGTCACGGATGCTAAATGTCCTGACATCCACAGGATAGTCCTACACACAAAGAATGTACACATTCCATTAAAATGTCAAGTATTCCACTGGACACTCCCTTAGATGAAACATGTGTGCATAAATCTGAGCCTAGAGGTTAACTTCATTTCATACATGAACACAAAGTATTTTTGTAGGAATGCAACTACTGTGCAAATCAAGGGATAAATAGACTTTGTTTTGATCAGAGTTTTACCACGAATTGTTCATGAATTGCCTAAAAAAAAAATCACATGAATAATGGCAACAACACTTCTGGTAATTCAATTGCCAATTCAACACACCTGTGTCCAGCTCTATTCATAAGCTTTTTCTTTCTCAGTGTAATGCTCTGACTTCTTCATTATGTCTTCTAGGACCAGGCTACTCACAAAGTGTATTCCATGTGCCAACAGCATCAGTATCACCTGCAAGTTTGTGAGAAATGTGAAATCTCAAGGCCCACCCCACACCTACTGAACCAGAATATGCTTTTTAATAGGATCCCTGGATATTTGTATGCACAGTCAAGTTTGAGAAGCACTGTTTCAGTGTATTTCTGTATAAGCATTATATATTAAAAGTAAATAGCATTATTTACTTTTACTTCTTCTCTATTTTATAGTTAGAGCGTAGTGGTTTTTAACATTATGTTTACAGGTAGATTATCAATAAATGTTAAGTGTAACAAAATATCTGTTTGAAATGGAGGAAATTGGGTGGGAGAGAGTTGAGAATCACCTAGTTGGGACCTGGCCTTCTGTCCAGTTATTGATTATCTACTTTCTTGAGCCCATCACTAGCTGAAGACTTGGAGCCACCCAAAGTATGGTATCACCAATGATTGAAACTCCTGCTGCTACCACTCACTAATCCGATGGATCCCCTTCAATAATCACATCAATCCCAATCAAGGCCAATCCCAAGACTCTGTGGGATAGAAACTATCTTTTCACTGACAAGCCATGCGACAAAATTTTCCTGCCATGCGACAAAATTTTCTCCCATACCCATGTACATTTTCCAAATCCTAATATGCTCTGCGAGTGATCCTGCCATTTATGAAGAAGATACAGATATAGTCTATTCGCATTCAAACTTGAGGATTCTATGTGAAATTTTCTGAGCTTCTGGAATGTTGTATACACTCACATCCAACTTAACACACAAATACATTTTTTAAGCAAAATATGAATGATTTGGTGGGGGTGAGAGGAATTGGAACTAATAATGTATTATATGTTATTATTCCTCATTATGGCATAAGCACTCAAAGAATTATTTCAATTATAAAAGCTGAATGATATAATCTTAGTTTGAATTACTCCACTGCAAAGAGAATTAGGAACTCAATTATCCAAATTTCAGCTTCACAAATTATCTAGGAAAATCTAGTCATTTCTGAATACAGCAAAATTTGATATACATATGATGCATGATGGAATTATAACTTGCACAAAACTTTTAGGGACTCCCATGATGTTAAGATTTTTTTTTTTTTTTTTTTTTTGAGACGGAGTCTCGCTCTGTCACCCAGGCTGGAGTGCTGTGGCCAGATCTCAGCTCACTGCAAGCTCCGCCTCCCGGGTTTACGCCATTCTCCTGCCTCAGCCTCCCCGGTAGCTGGGACTACAGGCGCCGCCACCTCGCCCGGCTAGTTTTTTGTAGTTTTTAGTAGAGACGGGTTTTCACCGTGTTAGCCAGGATGGTCTTGATCTCCTGACCTCGTGATCCGCCCGTCTCGGCCTCCCAAAGTGCTGGGATTACAGGCTTGAGCCACTGCGCCCGGCCAATGTTAAGATATTTGTAATACTCACCGTATTATTGGGCTTTTCACGTAGTTCCCATCAATCAAAAGAGAAGTAGTAATTTACCGGTATATTTCCTGGTCGGGGGCTTGGTATAAATAATTTGCACAGTCACATTACACAAACTTTTCTTCATTATATACTAGAAATAATTTTTTCTTTCAACCATCCTACCCTGAATCACCACCTCCAAACTTGTAGTTTAATAACATGACTTGTTCCATGACACAGCCTATAGACCTTTGAGATAGTACAGATGTGAAGCAGGAAGGGGTAGCTAAAAAGGTCAGAAAACCGGTACTTAACCCTTGTTGTGCCAGTTATCAGCTATGAGATTTCAGTCATTATATCAAACTCTGAGAATCAGTTTTCACATCTACAAAAGAAGAGAGTAGACCAAATGCTCTATAGCATTCTCTCCATCTTTAAAATTTTGTGATTATATTCAGACCAAACACAAGTGTGTTCTATAAACTATAAAACAAAACCTTATAACATTTTTAATTCAACCTTGATATTAGATCGCTTGGTTTTATAAAGGATTATAACTGTTATTGGTTATTGACATGGTTTGGATTTGTGTCCCCATCCAAATCTCATGTCAAATTGTAACCTCCAGTGTTGGAGGAGGGGCCTGGTAGAATGTGATTGGATCATGGAGGCTGACTTCCTCCTTGCTGTTCTCATGACAGTGAGCGAGTTCCCGTGAGATCTGGTTATTAAAAGTGTGTAACACCTCCCCCTTCTCTCTTCCTCTTCCTCTGGCCATGTAAGACATGACTCTTTCCTCTTTGCCTTCCACCATAATTGTAAGTTTCCCGAGGCCTCCTCAGCCGGGCTTCCTGTACTGCCTGCAGAAATATATGCCAATTAAACCTCTTTTCTTTATAAATTATCCAATCTCAGATAGTTCTTTATAGCAATATGAGAATGAACCAATACAGTTATGTATGTTCATGAAAGGAAGCAATGTCATGCTTAATTTATAAAACCACATATAATTAATGTCTGTAAGTAGTATTTTAACTTTTTTACCCTCCTGGCTAAAATCCATTAGCATTTCTGGCTAACTGGAATTCAGGGAGGCAGAAGTTGAGTTACAAACCCCAAGGCAAAGGAAGCATGCAGACAGGCAGGGTGTTGAAATTGTTAGAGATAAAGCGGGAAAAGTGGTTAATGTAATGGAACTGAACTGGGGTCTGCCCATTCAACACAGTAAAACCAAATATCCACACTGAGGTTTTACAGCTGGAGAAACAAGGGCATTCATTTGCAGAACGCCAAGCAAGGAGAATCCGACAGCTCACACTTAAGACCCAACCTCCTAGATGGCTTACGATCAAGGGTTTTTAAAGGCAGGGGTAAATTTCAGAAAAGTAGAAGTTACTGACAAAATCATTAATCAATACATGGAAGTTATACATTGGTTTGGCTTTAAAAGACAGGGTATCTTGAAGCAGGGGAGCTTACCGGTCATAGGTAGATTCAGAGTCCCTGATTTGCAATTGATTAGGGAAGGAAAGCTTTGTCTAAAAACTTGGGTTCAGCAGAAAGGAATGTTAAGCTCTGGCCTGTGGGCATAATTTCTCCAGGTCCCTCGGGAAGAAATTTAGAACAAAGAACAAAAGTCGGAGTTAAGTCCTCGGTTCCCCCTTATCTGAGGTCTATGTGCCAATGGATGGCATTTTCCATTTGGTGGGGGTCCAGGTTTCTGAAAAACAACTCAAGGATATGTGTTATCTTTTGTTTCTATAGGGAGCCAAACATTTTATGGCTCTAACTTCCTTGGCTATTGTTTTAAGCTATTGTTACCTTCTTGCTTGTCAGGTTGCTCATTTATGTTTCAAAGCTAGCTAGGTGCCTGGAATTTTCCTTGAAGAAACTCAAGATTTTCCTTTATTTTTATGCTTGAGGGGGCCCAGCAAGCCCCTAAGAGGAGTCCCTGCTGTGTCTCAGTAACACATATGCAAATAACTTAGGGCTGGTTAAATTTCTAAACTCCAAGGACCTAAATTTGATCAGTGTGAAAAATTACATTTGTATAGGTTATAATGTAACTTTTTAATAAAGCCTTTCTCATAATTTTGCAAGAGAAGAAAACCTTGTGTTTGCTAAACAGCCTTTGGCAACTTGCCAAAATCTACCAAAATGTAAAGTGTGTATGACCTTTGATTCAACAGTTCTGCTTCTCCAATTCTATTCAGCAGTAATACTGGCTCATACACAGAAAGATATGCATTCATTGCCCAGTGATTTGTAATAGAAAAAAATGGGAGACCACCTATGTAAATGGCTAACAGCAAGACAGTGGCTATGTATATCTGGGCTATGAAACACTGTATGAACTTTTTATTTTAAAATAATTTCAGGTTTAGAGAAAAGTTACAAAAATAGTACAAAGAATTCCCATATATCCTTTACACAGATTGTCAAAATTAACATTTTATCACAATTGCTTTATTCTTTTCTCTTTCTCTACATATATATAGGAATATACATATATAAATATGTGTGTATATGCATAAACATATATGTGTGTATATATACATATGTATAATGTAGATATATGTATATATGTGTACGTATAATATGTATATACACACGTACACATATATGCATTAGTCATTTTCAGCAAAATTCATAAACTTTTTTTCTCCTAGTCCAGGACCAGGCATTGCATTTACTTGTCATGTCTCTCGAGTCTCCCTTAATCTGGAATAGTTCCTTGGTTTTCCTTTTGTGTAGAGCACCCTTGACACAACCAACTGCATTTTACAAAAAGACTCCATTTTATATGTCATAGGGTACCTTGCCAACAAAAATAAGATGCTTAGCTTAATAAACAAATAAATAAAATAAAGACTGCATCCAACCAGATAAGGATACAAACAAACACATTCTTATACCTTCAGCAGCTCGAAAAGGCCATCTTAACTGACATCGTCTCACAGTCACTTGTGATAAGAACTCAGCATCTGCCACAGAAGGCTGCACCACATCAAAGACTTTTCCTTGTGAGACCGACAGACTGCCCAGCCCAGCCCAGCCCAGGACCTCTTTTATTTTCTTTCATCATCCTGGACTGGTGGTTTACCATCCCTTTCTCCTATCTGTTTTTTTCCTCTTGATGTTACATGTTACTTGGTTTGTTGTGGAATGTTTAACCCATAACATTTATATATTGATTAAGTATACTATTATGTATGGTTTGCAATATTGACTGACTTGTGGAGTGGCTTGAGCCTGTGTGCATGTGGCTCTGACCACTGAGTGAACAGGAAGTACTAAGGAGAATTGCTTCCTTGGGAATTCTGTGTGGTTTGTGACTCTTGTGATTGAAACAGGATTAATAAAAGCCGGACCTTATGGAAAGACACAAACATGCATAAACCTGGTTATCTCTAACTTTGCAGTGGTCATGACACCATTGTCTTTCATGACTGACCTTTTTTTTAACCCAGGATCTTACTCTATCACCCAGGCTGGAGTGCAGTGGTGTGATCATATCTCACTGCAGCCTCAAACTCCTGGGCTCAAGTGATCCTCCCACCACACCTCCCAAGAAACCAGGACTACAGGCCTGTGCCACCACACCCAGGGACCCTGACATTTTTAAACAGTACAGGCAACCAGGCACAATGGCTCATGCCTATGATTCCAGCATTTTGAGAGGCCAAGGAGGGAGGGTTGCTTGAGTCCAAAAGTTCAAGACCAGCCTGGGCAACATGGTAAGACCCTGTCTCTACAAAAAAAACATTTAAAAATTTGCCGGGTATAGCAGCACACATCTGTGGTCCCAGCAACTCAGGAGGCTGAGGCAGAAGGATAACTTAAGCCTGGGAGGTTGAGGCTGCAGTGAGCCACAATCAGTCCACTGCACTCCAGCCTGGCCAACAGAGAGACCCTGTCTCTTAAATAAATAGTTCACTCCCATTATTTTTGTAGAATGCCTCCTAATTTGGATGTGTCTGAGGTTTCCTCATATTAGATTATACAGCCGTTTCTCATGTAAGTAAATATATACGTAATGACATTTAAGACCTCGAGATATTTTGCTAATAGAAAGGGGGAGCATATTTGTCATGGTCACAGCAGGAAACAGATGGCTCACTCAAAGGATTTAACTGAAACTGTTCTAATGAAGAGAATCTTTTCTCAGGTGTGGACAGAGTCAAAGCAGCAGCAAGAGATTGAGGAAACCCACACGGGATGGTAATACACCAGGGATCAGCACCAGCAGGAAGTTTTACCAGCCTTAAACTGAGAGAATAGTTACAGCTGGAGCTAAGGAAAGGGGGCCACCAGGCAGCAGTTGAAGCCACAGAGGAACCTGAACTGGGAAAGGGTCAGGGTTATAAATACCCCAACTTCCTTATTACTCTCCAGCCTCACACCAGTGCCTCCTATTAGTCAAAACAAACCAGAAGCAAGAGGAGAAGGAAGCCAAGATAATACATTCCACAGAAGTCAGCTCTCTAGGGGACATTACAGGACAGAAAAGACGGAGAACAGAACCGGGGCAGAGGGACAAATAGAGAACTACCAGCACCAGAGCACATTCTAGTGACTGAGGATATGAAACAAGGTGTCAGCTTGGATTCATCTCATGGTACAGAATTTCCACTAAGGGGCAGGGCTGAAGACAGTTACTAAACACTCCATGTTTTTATGTGCACAAAGCTGCCAACATTGAGGCCACCCACCTCCCACAGCCCTTACAAGAGGAAACAAAAATGCAGAAGCAGTCCTACCACCCACCACCCCATGACCCTCTTTTAGTCTATGTAAAAAGAGAACTAAGAGGGGAGGAGATCACCAGCCTTAGAGTAGCAATTCATGGCAAGAGTCTATTCCCTCTAGTTCCCATGGAGGATTGGGAAAGGATTGCTTCCCTTTCCCCAAAACAAGGTAGGCAATCTCCACTGATGCTCCAAGAGAATTAATTGTAAAGATTTGGGGTGACTGCAAGAATAAAAGACTGGTATTATACCCCTATCTGATGTCTGCTTATCCAGATGATCTGATGATCTGCTCCACGCTACCTACGTAGCAAAGAGCACACAGAGATGACAAGCAGGAATAGGGAAGGTGCCAGGTAGGAAGAAAGTCAGAATTGCCTCGAGTTCTTGATTTCTGAGAGACATGGAAGATGGGATCCTGCATGTCTGCCAGCTCTGGAGGTGGGTAGTTTCAGCAAGCAGTTGAGACTGAAAGAACCCTTCTTAGAACTACCATAGGTGGGTGTGGCAGAGGAAAAAGATGGGCCTCATCAGAGAATGAGACTGGATACCATCCTTGGCTGGAAGAGATAGCTAATACATGACAAAAGGATACCTATGACCACTGCCGCTGATGGAAACAAGCCTCTCTTAGATGGGGCATATTGATACTTTCACCATCCTCGCTGAGCTCACACAGGCTGGAATAGCAAATACAGTCACCAAGAAAAAGCTGTAAGTAGGCTCCCTTCCCCCGCTCCCACACAGACCCAAGCAGCTAGAGCCACACATAGCTCTGCCCTTCACTGAGACTGGGGAGGAGACCCTCTCCAAATTGCACGTAAGACTGAAGTTTTAAAATAAATATAACGTGAAATGCCAAAAATAAAACCACTTTAATAGTAACTGAAAGTAACAGGAAAGCTATAGAAAAGGGCTGAGTTTCATTAAGGAACCTACTCACCACCCCAAAAAAAGGGAAATTTAAAATATCACATATGGGAGAAAGTCATTTTTTAAAAATTAAATCATTTCATATTTATGTTCCAATGAATTGTTCTCCTAATTACCTTCATATTTTAAAAGTTAAATATATGCAAGTAAAAAGAATTGGAAGGTCACATATCAACTGTTAATAGTAATTTCATATATGAAGGGAAGAGATTATGGAAAGTAGCAAGGATTGAAGGTACATTTTTCCATCTTATTCTGTCTTCTTTGGCATTTGAAACTTATAAAAGAATGAATTGTGCATTGCTTATGGAATTATTCTAAGTAAAAAACAAAGGGTTTTTCTTGTACTTTATCAAGCATTGTGAGCTTCTCAATTATTAGTAATTTATTGTGAGAGTCAGAGAGAATGACACGTGCAAAGCCTTTATCATAAATCCTGGCACAAAAGATGCTTGCTTAGTTCCCTTTCCCTGGTCCTCCCATTAATACCTTTGTCATTAGTATCTTACACTAACTGTGATGGCTCAAATGTCATTTTATGCTTAAAAAAGGAAAAATGTAAGAAATACTGTAAATGCAATTATGCCCTTAATTTTCATTCCTTTTTTAAGAATCCATATTAAAAATTTTCTTCAGAGATGAACTTAGCATTTTTTTCAGTGTTTTTAGTATCCTTACACTTAACTGAATTCTTCTTATGTTCCTTTTGCAGCCCCAAGATTTTCCTTTCTCTACTTGATTCTGATGTGTCTTTATCCGGATCAACCTCTCCACTGGAAGGCACCTCTAATGGGCCTCCCAGAAAGGCATAAGTGAAAAACTCAAAGCCAAACAAATGTCAATGGCAAAATGTTCCAGAAAACCTCAGCAATTTCTCCCTGTGTTCCCATCTCTCATGACCTCATCAGCTTTCACCTGTTCCCTTTCTGGCCCCACATCCAGGTTACACATCTCATACTTCCCCTGATGAGTTGGCAGGGCCACTGAGACAACTCCTGGCATTCCACTTTCTGTACATTATGCAAACATTTACAGAGGGCTTACTAAGCATCAAGGCTATGTTAGGAGTTGGAAGTTTATTCATAACCATGAATAAAATACATTATTACCACACACTTAAACCCCAGCCTTCCCATTGCTTATGCAGTTGTGGGTTAGCCAAATCCTGTATTCCAAGCTTAGCATGAACATCATCCCTGGAATTCTAATTTTGTTGTTGTTATTGTTGTTGTTGTTGTTGTTGTTGCTATTGAGACAGCGTCTCGCTTCGTTGCCCAGGATGGAGTGCAATGGCACCATCTCAGCTCACTGCAACCTCTGCCTCCCAGGTTCAAACGATTCTCACGACTCAGCCTCCCGAGTAGCTGGAATTACAGGTACATGCTACCATGCCTGGCTAATTTTTGTATTTTTAGTAGAGATAGGGTTTTGCTGTGTTGGCCAGGCTGGTCTCAAACTCCTGGCCTCAAGTCATTCACTTGCATCGGCCTCCCTAAGCGGACAAGCATGAGCCACCGCGCCTGGCCCAATTCTTTCTAATTTTCAAAATTGGCTGCTCTGATGATGTTTGCTGTTGAGATTATACTTGATGTAGGTTAGCCAAAAAAAATCTAAACTACAGTTTATTTCCTTTATTTTCTGCCTAGGATAACTTACCTCTCTGAGCCATAAAATGTTAACAAACTCATCTTAATTTTATGAGCAGTGAAAGCTGTTAATCCTGATTTTTGAAAGATGTTTAACACAAAACCAAATTGGACATGAGTGTGGTAGTGGGCCTTGATCCCGTGCGAGACTGACACAACTTTGGGATGCTGTCCCAATTGCCACAAAATGCTGAATGAGTTTATGTCAACTTTACAAGAATTTATCTGGCATAAAGATTCTTATGGGATATAAACTGACAAGACGTTTACTTCCTATTAAGTATACTACATGTAATTCCATCTCCCTCGAAGGCTACAAAACAGTTTAGAGACTTTAGCTTGAAATAAAGGATTTACTGTGATTGTCCCAGCACTCTGCTTATTTATGCTTTTCAGCAAAGTTAATAATAATATAACAATTCAGATATGAGCACATCTTTAATTAACTTTTAATTAATTCTTCTCTTATCAAAATGAATCTTTTGATAAAATTATTTCCCTATATTTGGTTTCTTTTATTTGAGAAGAAAAGAAACACAGTTTCAAAGAAAACAGAATTTAAGGACTACAAAAGAAGGGAAGTGAATAAACCCGTGGCATGCGAAACTCACCCCTGAATATAACTACTGGGATCAACTCAAATACTGTGTCTGGTGAAAGAATATCATTAGAAGTATGCTTGGGAATGAACAATCCAGCTTTATTCTTTCTCAATTCTGGAGACTATGTTTTCTTGATTTGCTATAACAATAAACTGATAACCAAAAATGTAAGTAAGATATTCTGCTATCACATTGATTTACAACTAAAACCAAAAATCTTATATTTAGTTAGAGTGGAGCCATGGCAAGTAATCTTGATTTGTAGTTTTAAAACCATTGCGCCTTTTGAATCTTTAAAATCTGTTCCATCCACTCCCCACTCGGCTTGAAGTTGACTTCTTATCCACCCTATACTCCCTCCATCTCAATTCACATTCCTTTTATGTATGAAATCATTCAACTCTTGCCCCCCAAGCAACTTCTCACCAAACTATTCTTTAACAATGTTTCAACCCAGCCTGAACAAAATTCCAGAGAAGGAATGTGACTCCAAGCCAGAAGCTTATCTTTTTATAGAACAGAATAGAATCCACAGCTATTTGACTTGTACTGTATATAGTGCATAGCCAATGTCATGTGCATGAGAGCTTAATAAGACAATTTGATGATGAAATACCCTGGGCAAGAAAGCCACAAGAAAATTCCAGAGAAAGGAGCAGGGCCAAATTTTGCAACAAATTTAATTTAGCCCACCAAATCGCAACATGTAATTGATAATAGCAGTGAACAACAACAACAAAACCAGCACAAAAGTTAATCCTTAAGCACTGTGCTCATGATATTCAATTATAGCATGGAAAATACATACAATAAAATATACCAGAAGATTAACGCTCATAAACTGTTAGCCTTTTCAACACCTACTGTGCTTATCCTAATATGCTTAGTAAGGCATGAAATAGAGGCCGTAGTTCATTTGTAGTTCAAGATACAAACCTAACATCCTGCAAAATTAGACATCAACAAATATGGACGGTCATTTTAACTTATTCATGCAGTCAATGTACACGTGCTATTTCTTTTGACCCCAATAAAAGCACTCCTCTGGTTTAAAAGTATCACTTATTCACAGCGTCACTGATTAATAACATTTAAGTAATCATAGAAAACAAAAGAAGTACCAAAAGAACAAAAGGAGATGGGAGATTGTCAGGTGTTTTTCTAAATTTTTTAAAAGGGCTAAGAAGTGGATTCCACAAACTCTAGACAAATGCTGGCTGATGGAAATATTGTAGACCCATGTTAAAATGTTAAGAGAACCAGATGAAACTCATTTTAATAGTACATTTTATTTAACTTAACATATCCAAATATTATCATTTCTTCAGGTAATAAATGTAAAAAAATTATTAATGAGATCTTTTACATATTTTGTTGTACTGCATCTTTGAAATCTGATGTGTATTTTATGCTCACACCACATCTTAATTAGGACCAGCCACATTTCAAGTGCTCTATAGACACATGTGCAGCTTGGCTGTGCAGCTACCGAGCTGTAAGCTACTGACCTTAGCACAAATCTAAAATGGATCATTGTATCCTGGCAAAGCCTGAGGCAAAAGCTTATGTGTTATGACTTTATTAAAGGTGTAATCCCCAGGAAATAGAAACCAGGTGAAGAAGAGTGTAGTGGGAAAGGAAGGAGGATGTGTTTCTGAGTTGGCCACTGTTTGGAAACAAGTGCAGGTACAACTATTTGCGCTATCTCATACAATCATTTTCTTAGACACATAAGGTACTACGTGTCTGTGGGAGGAAGGAAGAAATTTATCAGCTAGCTTCCATCTCACATTGGCCAGTTCACTTCACAGAACATTAATGCTCCCACACTTTCAGGTTGCTTGTACATGACGCTAGTTCAGATCCCGCAGCATCTCACACATTAGAGGCTATGGAGAGAGCCCACAGCAGCAAGCAAAGAATGCAGAGGGGCAGAAGACAGGGCATTACTGGGTTATGCCCACGTGAAGCCAGTTGCCATAGCAGCTGGGGAAAACAAATGGCCAGGGACCCCACAGACAGGAATATTAGAGAAGATCTGAGATGGTATAGAAGAAATGTCTGATGCAACCAAGAAAAGAATGCAGAAATGACTGAGAGACACCACTGGTGCACCCACACGCTTTGTTTAAGTCATCAGTTAGGTATATCACGTTGCAACATGCCTGGACCTCTACCCATCTGTCAGCCACTTAATCTTCAAATCTGATTCAGCTTAATTCCTTTCTACAAACCAAACTTTGCCCTAGACACTCCTCAAAGTTGGGTACTATTCAAGGAACTTAAAGCCCACTAGATCAATAACACAACATCCAGAGAGCTCTGTCCTAATTCTCTGATTCTAGGACTCAGTTTTGGTTACTAGGCTCCTGCAGTGTTACTTAGCTCTTATTTTTCCTCTGTTTCTTCCTCTTTCCCATGTGACTGAAGGCTAGTGTCTGCCAGGGCCCATTGGCCTAAAGCTGGGGTTGTTCTACCTGCCCCTCTTCCTTCATTGTTTTATATTACTAAGTCTTTGCTTCCCAGAGCATTGATCTACCTGGAAACCAGACTTGCCTCACTGGGCATTCCTAGAAAAGATGTCCCTCTAGCACATCCCCCTATCACGCTGGTCTCCACAAACTGTCTTCCTCCAGCATTGCTGGACTTCCACCAACTCCTACAGCTTAATCCAGCTCCCAACTCCACCTACTTCTCCAGTTTTCAATTTACCTTAAAAGAACATCTGTTCTCCAAGGTGCAAGGATCTATTGTCTTTGGTCTTTCCTAGCTAAGGTCTTCTCGGTGGGCTTCTGGTAGTCATCCTGCAATTTGTGCATTCCTTCCTCTGGACAGACACAGCCTTGTAGCAGGGTTCGTGGCTTGGAGAACAGAAGCACTTGTGTGAGTTCCAACCTGCCCAACTTCACTTTAGACTTCACTTCTGCTGCCTGGAGCACATTTCCCCGGTACTCTTCCAAAGACTTCCAGTCTCAGCCAAGCGCAGGGGCTCACACCTGTAATTACAGCACTCTGGGAGGCCAAGGCAGGCGGATCACCTGAGGTCAGGACTTTGAGACCAGCCAGGCAAACATATCGAAACCCTATCTCTACTAAAAATACAAAAATTAGCCAGGCATGGTGGCACACACCTGTAGTTTCAGCTACTCGGGAGGCTGAAGCAAGAGAATTGCTTGAACCCAGGAGGCAGAGGTTGCAGTGAGCTGAGATGGAATCACTGTACTCCAGCCTGGGAGCCTGGGTAACAGAGCAAGACAGCAGCCCCCCCAAAAAAAAAGAAAAAGAAAAAGAAAAAAAAAAAAAACACAAAGATTTCTAGTCTCTGCTTAAAAGTTTATCCTCAGAGAGGCCTTCTCTCATCCCCTTCAAAGAAGGCCCTTATTGCCACCTCAAAATACTTGTCACAATTGGTATATTACACACCCATGGGCTTATTTACTTACCTGTATTCCTCTCCAGACTATAAGCTCTATTAAAGCTGAATTTAACAGTGTATCTACAGCCACCCCTTATAGTGTATATACAGCCCCCCAAAATAAATATTGATTGAATAAATGGATGAATGATCTGTTTACCTAGCAAACTCCTAGGTTAAAAATCAAGGAAATGACACAGACCAGAGATCAGGATCTCAAAGAAGTTGGGCAAGTAACAAAGTTATGTAAGCCACTGGCTGATGACCTCAGAGAGTGTCAGGATTTGGGACAAACTGCAGAAAGTCTACACTTACCAAAGGCATTCAAATTTAAATTTCAGGCCCGGTGGGGTAGCTCACACCTGTAATCCTAGCACTTTGGGGGGCTGAGGTGGGCAGATTGCCTGAGCTCAGGAGTTCAAGACCAGCCAAGGTAACACGATGAAACCTCATCTTTACTAAAATACAAAAAATTTTCCGGGCCTGGTGGTGTGTGCCTGTAGTCCCAGCTACTTAGGAGGCTGAGATATGAGAATTGCTTGGACCCCAGAGGTGGAGATTGCAGTGAGCCGAGGTCACGCTACTGCACTCCAGTCTGGGTGAAGAGCCAGACCCTGTCTCAAAAAAAAAAAAAAAAAAAAAATTTAAATTTCAAATACATTCTTCTGGCGCAGCAGAACTTACCCTGGACTCCACATATTGCTTCTCACCAATATTGCATCCTCTTCCTCCAACCAACTCACACAGTATGGAACATGGTGCACATCCGGGTTCTTCATCCCCCCTCCCAACTTTTCCTGCACGCGCAAAAATGCAGCCGGCGACCCGGGAAGGTGCAGACCAACTGGGCATGCGCCAGGTGAGGTCAATCCGAAGAGACCAAGATTTACCTGGTCGCACCTGCGGAACGCCCCTGACACATCCATGCCCCACCTATTGCCCTCCCACTCCTAGAAAAGCCGCTCTCCGCCATTGAGCCACGCGGACTTCCCAGCTTCCCAGTCCTGTCGGGATGTCGGAACTCCCTCGGAGAGCTTGGGGGAGGGGAACTCTGCCGGCCTTCTTTGCCGGAGGCCAACAGACTTCTTCTGCACACCTTAGGTTACTAAAATAAACTAGCAGTTTTGCTCCTGACCTGTGCCTACTTGCTGGTTCTTTTGTGCTCGCTCTGGTGGTCTTAGAAAAACAAGACAATGGCCAGTTTGTGGGCCATGAATTCATGACCCAAGGGACATGGTGCTATCTTTAATTTGCTTATAATAACCTTGTTAGCAAGCTAGTATGAAATTTTACCTCCAGGACTTTGTATATGCTATTCTCTCAATTCCTTTCACATCTGTTCTCTCCACCTTCACTTTGCTAATTTCTGTTCACTCATCAGACCTCAGTTTAAGTACTCAGTCTCAAGGAGCCTTTCGTGACTGTGCGCCACCCTTCTACTATGTGATCTCAAGATGACTGCATCTTGTTTGCCTGTTTCCCTCCATTTCGGGCTTCCCTTAAGGAAAGGGACCAGGACTTGTGCCTTGCTAAATTCCTGGTGCCTAGGACAGTGCTTGGCATTAAACAGAAGCTCAAAATATTTCCTAGAACTCTAGGGATTCTCAGTTGGTTGAATCCCACTCCTGTAGAAAGCTAAAGAATGGATCCAAATATGGATTAAGGTCTCTAATACTGTGGCACAAGTTCCCATCCCATTCAAAATCATTTGTGAATGATTTGGCTGAAGACAAGCTCTGCTCTGCTACGCAAATCAGAAAAGGAGAATCCGTGTATTGGGAAATGGCCAAAGGAGAGGAGACCAGAGAGTGTGACTGTGGTGAGCGCGGGTTAAGCCTTGACTTTGTAAACCAGTTTGAGTATCTTTGTGAGTGCTAGTGTAGAAGAGTGTGGGGGAGGAGGCGTGGCTCAAGGTAGGAATGTGCATCTGTTTATTGGATTCACTGACTGGTGGTTTTACAAGCCTAAGGCTGGAGCAGTTCCAGTTGTTTCACTTTTGTTTTGCCAAAAAGTCTGTAAGTGCTATCTTAAAAGCAGCTTTGCTGACAGGATTCCATAAATTGATCTGTGCGTACCTTTCTCACCCAAGTTCTCAGTTTATAACACCCTTGGTTAGAATACAGCTTCCTCTCTTTCCTCATTATATGCACATAAATACAACTGATTCATTCTCCTTCTTACATAATCTTACCAATGTTTGCTTCATCCCTGAGCTTGATTCAAGGATTGCTAAATGTCTTTGGGGAGTTAGGGGAGCAGAACCGAGATAAATGGGGCAAAGGAACCTATATATTTTAGGTGATAGCCATGCTTCTAACACAGTACCTAAAATCTACTCAGTGTGCCCCTTCAGGATACAGCTCTTCCCTAACTGGTGTCTCAACCATTGTTCCATGAATACCTCCCTCCAGGAATCACAATCTATTCATTACTAGTAGGATCTCCCTTAATGCTGGCTGTAGGAAACATTATAAAATTTGAAATGCTATATGCATTTGACCTTATTTCTCACAAAACCCTAATGAAATGGGTACTTATGGCAGACGATGTAGGTACCCTACATATCCACTAGGCCCATGCTGACCATGGCTTGTAGCCACGTGTGGTAACTACCAGCCACACATAGCTACAAGTACTTGACATATAGCTAGTCCAAATCAAGAGAAGCTATGAGTCTAAAATACACACTGGACTTCAAAGTCTTAGAAAAAACACATGTAAAATATCTCAATAATTTTTATATTTTTGCAATCATAGTTTTGATATATTGGACTAAATATGATATGTTATAAAAATTAATTTTTGCCAGGTGCAGTGACTCATGCCTATAATCCAGCACTTTGAGAGGCTGAGGCAGGAGAATAGCTTGAGCCCAGGAGTTTGAGACCAGCCTGAACAACACAGTGAGACCCTGTCTCTACAAAAAATGAAAAATTAGCCAGGCATGCTAGTATATACCTATAGTCTCAGTTACTTGGGAGGCTGAGGTGGGAGGATCACTTGAGCCCAGGAGGTCGAGGCTGCAATAAGCCATGATCGCACATTCCAGCCCAGTAGGCAGACTGAGACACAGTCTCGGAAAAAAAAAAAAGAAAAGAAAAAAAAAAATTATTTTATCTGCTACTTTTTACTTGTTAAATGCGGCTACTAAAGAACCCTAAAATTACATTTGCGGCATGAATTTGTGGGTGGTGTTATATTTCTATTGAATGGTGCTGCATTAGCTATTCACTTCTATACTCTGAAAGCTGCTTACTATGAGCATCTGTTACTCCATGCCAAGGGCCTTGTCCTGGCACCAGATGCATGACTGGCCTATGTAAAAGAGAAGTCAGTGCTGAAGAGTTAATGCACCCAGAAACAGCCTTCAACCCATGAAAACAAGGGAGTTGGCGAGCGAAAGCCCCAGATCCCTTGCCCCTTTGTTGAAATAACTCTAGGTTGCATGTTCCACGTCGACTTCCAGGGCTCCCTGGTGGGACTGCTCTCTATCTGCCCATGGTGGTCACTTGCTTAATAACACAACCTTCACTGACTTTCTTCCCTTTCCTGTCTCATTTCTCTACTCCCCTTCTGGTGGTTCCTAGGATCACCTCCCAAACAATTTGCACTCCAGTCCTCCTCTGAGTCAGCTTCTGGTGGAATATAGAGTTCTGTAATTTTTTGTTTGTTTGTTTGTTTGTTTGAAATGAAGTCTCGTTCTGTCGCCCAGGCTGGAGTGCGGTGGCACGATCTCGACTCACTGCAACCTCCGCCTCCCAGGTTCAAGTGATTCTCCTGCCTCCACCTCCCAAATAGCTGAGATTACAAGAATGTGCTCCCAGGCCTGGCTAATGTGTGTGTGTGTGTGTGTGTGTGTGTGTGTGTGTGTGTGTGTGTATTTTTAGTAGAGATGGGGTTTCACCATGTTGGCCACACTGGTCTCAAACTCCTGGCCTCAAGTGATCCACCCGCCTTGGCCTCCCACAGTGCTGGGATTACAGGTGTGAGCCACCGTGCCCAGCCTGTAATTATTTTTTATTTGTCTATAAAAGAGACTCGGTCTTAGAGAAGTTTTTAAAAACTTGTCCAAGGTCACACAGGTTATAAGCAGCAAAGGAAATAATCAAACCTAGGCTTCCCTGACCCCGAAGCCCTCAGCCTCAAGTATTGTCCCATAGGCTCTCCGTCTGCAGTGGGATGACCCGTCTTTGGTGGGACAGTCAGGAACTAGCTGGTTCAACTGGGGAAGCTCAACGGGATAGGAAAGGAGTCCAAGAACTGCTTGTACACAAAAGTGGAGTATGGTAGGCAGCTTCTATGTTGGCCCCCAGTGATCCTCACCTTCTAATGTTCACACGGTCATTTAACCATCTCCCCTTAAGTGTGAGCTAAACTTACTGACTCACTACTAAACAAATGACTATGGTGGGAGTGAAGGGACACTTGTGTTATAAAAGGCTATGGCTTCCATGGTGCTCTCTGGCTTGCTTGCTAGCTTACTCTTTCCTGGACCCTACCATGTATTATAGACTGAATTGTGTCCCTCTCCAGGACTAAATTTATATGTTGAAGCGCTAACTCCCAATGTGACGATATTTAGAGATAAGGCCTCTAGGGAGGTAATTAAAGTTAAATGAGATCATGAGAGTGGGGCCCCAATCCAGTAGGACTGGGTCTTTACAAGAGAAAGAAGAGACACCAGTGATCTCTCTCCTGCTCTCTCCCCACCACACACACACAGAGAAAAGGGCACATGAGGACACAGTGACACAAGCCAGAAAGAGAGCTCTCACCAAAAAAAAAAAAAAAAAAAAGGCCGGGCGCGGTGGCTCAAGCCTGTAATCCCAGCACTTTGGGAGGCCAAGGTGGGTGGATCACGAGGTCAGGAGATCGAGACCATCCTGGCTAACACGGTGAAACCCCGTCTCTACTAAAAATACCAAAAACTAGCCGGGCATAGTGGCGGGTGCCTGTAGTCCCAGCTACTCGGGAGGCTGAGGCAGGAGAATGGCGTGAACCCGGGAGGCGGAGCTTGCAGTGAGCCGAGATGGTGCCACTGCACTCCAGCCTGGGCGACACAGTGAGACTCTGTCTCAAAAACAAACAAAAAAAAATGTGTCTGCCATCACCTTGATCACAGACTTCTTGCCTCCAGAACTGTGAGGAAATAAACGTCCAGACTGGGCACAGTGGCTCACACCTATAATCCCAGCACTTTTGGAGGCTGAGGCAGATGGATCACTTGAGGCTAGGAGTTCGAGACCAGCCTAGGCAACATGATGAAACACCATCTCTAGAAAAAATAAAAAATTAGTCAGGCATTGTGGTGTGTGCCTGCAGTCCCAGCTACTCAGGAGGCTGAAATGAGAGGATCAATTGAACCCAGTAGGTCACAGGCTGCAGTGAGCCATGATCATTCCACCACATTCCCGCCTCGGTGATACAGTGAAATCCTCTCAATCAATCAATATCTGCTGTTTAAGCCACTCAGACTGTGGTATTTTTTTTACGGCAGCCTAAACAGACTAATATACTATGTCATGAGGTAGCCTTGTGGAGAGGCCCATTTGGCAGGGGACTAAGGCATTTCAAGAACTCCATAAGTGAGTTTGGAAGCAGATCTCCCTCTGCACAAAACCTTCAGATGAGGCCATAGTCCTGGTTAACAGACTGACCACCACCTCCTCATGAGGGACCTTGAGGCAGAGACACACAGCTAAGCCACACCCAGATACCTTACCTGCAGAAACTGTGAAATAGTAAATGTTTGCTGTAATAAGCTGCTAAGTTTTGCTGGTAATTTGTTATACAACAATATACAACTAATACATGCAAGGAATATGCAATGTTAAGAGACTAGGTAAAGTGGCTAACAAGAGTCAGCCCCAAGTACATTGCAATTAAATCATCATCATCATCATCATCATCATCATAGAACAAGAGCAGGGAGTGGAGAATTCCAGGGTGAAACTAAATGACATAGAGATAAGGAGGCAAACGCAGGGAACAGCCAGCTCACGAGGCAAATGGGAGGCTGTCTTTGTTAATCCCAGAATTAGAGGTCCTGGATTAGGACTGGACTTCTACATGCTGCAGGCTGAAAGATTTATTTTCAAATATGCATAACCATTAGGGAAGATAGTATCTGAGTTTGGGTTACCCCAGAAGGAGATGCTGAGATGAGGATTCAAGTGAAAGTAGTTAATTTGGAGGTGATCACAGAAAATACCACTAAAAGAATAGCGAAGTAAGGCAGGAAAGAGAAGAAAGCCAACAAAGAAGGTGTTATTGTGCAAATTACCACTGTGGACAACTGAACTTTAATGCCACCGGGGAAAGGGAATTCTGGGAGACAGGATAGAGCAAGTATCTCAGTTATCTTATCCAGGGGTGAGGGAATTGGGGTATTTATCCACCAACTTTTGTCAGTCATTGGTTGAGGGAGGGCATTAATTCCCAGCACCTATAGCCTATAAAAACATAGAGATACTAGCAATTAGAAGTTAGACAGCATGCCTAGACATAGTAAGTGCCAAGGGAACAGGAGTAAGATTCTGAGATTATCTGCTGTATATATGCCCTTAAAACAGCCTATAGTTATTTAGGTACTGGCTACCTACAATCTACTGAAATGGAATTATTGAAAATTAGTGTTATAAAAATCTGTTGAAATAAAAAAAGGTTGCTTTTTAAGAGATCTGAACAATAGTGTCTGAGCTCAAATGAGCTCAGTCTCATTCTTGCTTTACGTCTTGATTTGAGTCAGAGACTGTGGAAAGTTACTAACTTCTCTGAGCCTTAGTTCCTTACCTGTAAAATGGACACAATAATACCTGCTTGCACTTGGTAGCTGTGAGATAAAGTGAGAAAAACGGGTAGGATAAAGACAGATGATCAGTTTTTAAAAGAACTTTTAAAACTTGCAATAATTTGATGATGGCAACTTTGAATATACGAAGGATTGTTCAGACAAAAACAATAATACCACTTAAAAGTCAGTATTTAGTATACTTAGGACAAAAAGTTCAACAATGCCTACAAGTATCAAACTACTTAACCTCTGAGACATTATATAGACAAATACTTCATGGCATTTTCTTTCACATTCCAGTGTTAAAATAACGCTAACATTAAAAACCTAATATTGCTTTCAGGCACATCAAACAAAAATGTATCATTTCTTTAAACCTGCTCTTTCTATAAAATTTTCTTTATTAAAGCTGTTAATATGTGAAAGAAATACACAATCAAAATGGTTAAATTTACCTAAATAAGTTGGCACTATTAGGTAAAAAATAAACTTTAAATTTTAAAAAGCAAAATAAATAAAATGGAGGAACAGCAACCCAAAATTATGATTTTTAATTGTAAAATTATACTAGTACACACAAAATTTATCAATAAATACAGTTTATTGATAAATTCCAACCAAAAAGGTGACTGGAAGCACCTATTTTTAATGAATTTCCTTCTGGAAAATTCAGAGCTGCAGCCAAACTTAAATTCATGAAAGACTGCCAAACAAGCTAAGCAGGCCTAATTGACCAAAAACAAATAAACATACTCCAAATATCTGAGAACTGAATAGAAACACTGTACATTCTTGTAAGTATCCCAGGCTTTATAAAAATAGTTTCAAAACCCTGAAAATTTCTGATACACACAAATATGTAAGGTCACATAAAAGTTAGCAACACTATCATTATGATGCGTAAAATTACCAATCTATGACAAACTTCCTTGATGGCAAATATGTATTTTCGGCCAATTTGTTGTTTCAGCGAATTCTTCTGGAGTCTCCAGCACAGTCTGACATGTGGTAGATGTTTGAGAAATGTTATTTCCCTTCTATCAGTATGTCTACAGTACCATTAAAGGAAGAAATGTTGACAAAGATTTCTGACACTCACCTCCAAGCCCAAATTATCCCCAAATAGGGCCTTTTGGAAAAAGTCCAATTATGGGAAATCAAACAGGAAGGTTGCTATGAAGTGCTTTGGAGTTGTTCATGGAAAAAAAGAATAGCCGAGACAGAGGCAGTGGTTGGGCACTAAGAGAGAGCCAATCAATGCTTCTGGACAGTGGTCCAATAGTCTAAGTTGCATTCCTCAAAATAATAATAATAACAATAAGGTCTAGAGAGTCCAGAAGCAGAGCTTGGAACAAACAGACAAAATGGAACGGTGCAGAAGTTAAGTCTGTGAATGCTAAGTATCTCTTAAGGCTTTTTTTTTTTTTTAATTAAACCAGACACAAAACTGGAGATGAATCCTTACTGAAGTCAGAAAAGACTGAAAGCCTCTGATGTCAATCACATATATAATCCTGCAATAGAAAAGGATGACTCAATAGTTCAACACAATTCAATAAAAATATGTCTTTAGAGAAACCTCAATTTCCTTCACAAGAATTTTGTATTCATTGGAGTTTGATTATTAATTTATCCCAAAGACTTTATCACTAAGAATGAGCTATCCCAGTGAACATAAACAATCTGGTTTTAATGGCCTAACTATAAAGAACTGTATATTAATAAATAACTGTATATTAATAAATTACAACTTGGCACTTTAGCTGACTGCCCACTTATTGAGTCTGGCCACAGTTGAATTAAAAGTCACTGAGAATCCACATTTAAAGACATAAGACTCCGGTTGCTATGATTTGAGTGTCCTCCTCCAAAGCTCAACCCCAGGCTCAGCCTGAAACAATTCGCCAGCCTCACATTCCTACAAATCCATTCTGTGCTTGGATGTCAGTAGTTCCCACCAAACTCTCTGAATCTATTAATCAAATTCTTTTCACATGGTTAGAGGCAATTCTGCGTGGGGAGTTGTTAAGCAGCTTTGTCTCTCTTCTAGAGATCCATGATTAGTTGCTAAATATCTCAGTCTTGTTAGTTCCCAGTTGCTGAGGTGGTGAGCCACCCATTGTTTAGACAGTGGGGCAATAGCTCTACCCCAGACAACAGCTGTGCCACCTTTATTTGAGAAAGCCTACTGCCAAAGTTTTTTGCAAGATGAGGGAAAGGGGAAGATGGTGCTGATTTGGCTCAATGTTTCTCTTAGAATGATTTTATTTGCAAAGCTTTCGTCCAGATTTAGAGAAGGTCTCTGCCTTAGTACTGCTACTACTAATAATAACGACAATAATAACAATGACCTTATCCTGGTGGCTGCATTCCATCAAGTTAAGACTTGTCGAGAGCCGTGAGGGCGTGTCCAGTCTTCAAGTGGACAGACTTAGCCCTTGGATGATTCAGATTGTGTTTATCCAATGGCATCAGCAGCTCCAGCAGAACTCTGTCGGCTGAATGGCTAGTTGTATTTGTTTTGGGTGGTAAGAAAGAAAACCTTCTATTCAAAATGTATGATTTGTGACCAAAGTATTCACCTGATCTCAGTCTTGACTACTTTGGCATGAATGAGTAATCAAGATTATAAAAACATAGTTCAACCCCTCATGACCAGATCTTGTTTTAAAACAGTGTTAAGCCACCATATCCAACTTTCTAGCATGCAAAACTATCCCATTTTCATAAAGCCGAATTAACAGCTGACTGACTGTATGCCTCTTCTTAACACACAATGACTTCGGGAGTTACAAATGTTTTTTGTTTCCAAGACAGTGTTTCGCTCTTGCTGCCCAGGCTGGAGTGCAATGGCACGATCTCGGCTCACTGCAACCTCTGCCTCCCAGATTCAAGTGATTCTCCTGCCTCAGCTTCCCAAGCAGCTGGGATTACAGGTGTGCACCACCACACTCGGCTAATTTTGTATTTTTAGTAGAGACGGGGTTTCACCATGTTGGTCAGGCCGGTCGGTCTCAAACTCCTGACCTCAAGTGATCCACCCACCTCAGCCTCCCGAAAGGCTGGGATTACAGGCATGAGCCACTGCACCCAGGCATCACAAATATTTTTAAGTACACACTTTCCATCTACAGTCTCTGAGGTATTAAGCAAGTCACAAACCCCTCTGAGCTTCAGTGTTCTTATTTGTAAACTTGGGATAAGACTCACTTAACAGGTAGTCATTGAATGCCTGATATATGCCATTCATTATTATAGGTGATTGGGATACAGAAGTGAAAAATAAAAATAAAAATTCAAGCCACTATGAAACTTTGATTTTTCTGCTCCTCAAGATTGTTTGGAGGAGTACAAAAGAGAACAAAACAAACATAACATTATTAGTGCATACTAGGTACTCAACGTTAGGTCTTCCAGCTAATCCCCCTCACTCAGTTTTGTTTCACTGTAATAAGTGCTGTGGAGAGAGGGAGAAAATGTAGTGAGTCACTTCTGAACTAACTTTAAAAATTGAAAACACAAACCTCATTTAGGCCAATTTTTTTTCAAACTCGAAATTTTCTGTGTTCACCATTATCCTCAAATACCTAACTTCTTACCTAGTATTTACAATGATTACTATAAAAACAAGCAAACAGATAAATTCGGTTTATAAAATGAAAAAACGTTCCTTAAGATAGAAAACGTGTAGACGTTCATTTCCTAGAGTCCTATATATGATATTTCCCAGAATGACCTGCCCAGAAGTGGAATAGACGGAGAAGCAGGAAAGGGGTATACTGGTCTCTCTCTAAACACATTTTCAAAAAGAGACACCGTCTCAATAATTTCTAAATCAATATGTTTACAAAATGGTGTTTGGAACTACTACAAACAAATGAAGAAAGATAGAGGGAATGTTTAAAAGATTACATAGCGGGAAGACAGGGTAGACAAATGGTGCAGCATTCCTCTCCACCAGTGCAACAGGTCTTGCCCAACCCTGCAGACATAACCACTATGCCCTCCCTCCAGGGAAACTACCTCTGATTTTAGAGCCCTGCATGTCTCTAACCCAGCCCACAGTCACTAATGGGTGAAGAATAATGGTTCTACACCATGACCACATTTTTCCCATCAGTCTTACTCTCACACCACTTGTTTACCTTGCAAATCATCCACTATTACAAACTAAGTGGCTATAAGCCAATCTAGTAATGATCAACTAGTAGGCTTTTTGGATGATATCAATTGCCTCTAAAAATCAGATGTTCTTCATTTGTGTGTCCTCGCAGAATATTTTTAAATGCAAAAAAATAAGATGCATAGGGAATAAAAAGGAAGCCAAACGGTTTGAAATATAATTGTTGAAAAAGTTTTAAATATTTGTGATACAAAAATACATAGAATTCTCTACAAATAAATTAAAAATAGACCTACTAATGGGTCTACCACAATTATAATTTCAAATAATGATGATATTAAATGACATGTTATCTATATGTGTCATGAAAATAAATATAATATCTGTTAATTACATGGGAAAGCTAATAATACCAGGGTGTGTTGCCTATACTAATAATTAAAAGAAATTCTATATTTCAGCTCAAGTTAGTGAAAATAAAAATATAATTCTTTGTCACATCCAAGAATATGAACTCTTTGGATTCTATGTATGCAAAGGGTCCATAGACTGCAGGTTAAGAAACCAGATTGGAGGCAGGAGATGGCTCTAAATCTCTCTACAACCTCACTACCAGGTAACAAAGGAAGTACATGTCTGACAGGATCCTGTCATTTAAGTAACAGGCAAGCCCAAAACAATATGCATCCTGTTCTTTAAACCTGCTGAAATCTGAGCCCTCTTTTTAAAGCCTGATAGCACCTTGCAGGAAAGGCTTACCCAAGCCAAATGTGCCAAATTCTAACACCACAATTTAATCCTCAAGTAGAGTCAGACATCCAAGAATCCTTCAAATTAGTGACTGAGGACAGAACATCTCAGGAATCACGTGCAGGCACTCCTCAGGGCTGCTGGACACAGCTGTGCTCGTTGAGCACTGCATAACCCTGTAACCAAATGCAGCACCCCTGTTGGCATTCCTAAGGGTACAGACATTCCTAAGGGTATAGACATCCTCAGGGTATAGCTGGGCTCTCATCCTTCTACCTTGTTCCAAGAGGCAATGCTCAAAATATTTAACATCACAAATAGCACAAGACTACCCAATCAGAATGGATGCTGACTATAAACAAGTGCAGTCATGTACTGCATAATGCCATTTTGCTCAACAATGGACCACATATATGACAGTGGTCCCGTAAGATTATCATAGAGCTGAGAGGTTCCTATCACCTACTAAGTTATAGCCATTGTACTATCATAGCACAACACATTACTCACATGTTTGTGGTGATGCTGGAATAAACAAACCTACTGTGCTGCCAGTCAAATAAAGGTCTAGCTCATACAATTACAAACAGCACATAATATGTGATAATAAACAACTATGTTACTGGCTTATGTATTCATCATAATATACTTTGCACTCCTAGATACATTATATAATATTCTATATATTATATAACATATATCTAGGAGTGCAAAGTATATTTTATATATAATGTAAAATATATAGATATATAAAAGTTTAGGAGTATAAAGTATGTTACATATATTATATAATTTATGTAATAGAATATATATATTTTTGAGACAGTTTCACTCTTGTTGCCCATTTATATAATAAAGTATATTTTATATATTACATATTATATATAACATATTTTTTTTTTTTTTTTTTTTTGAGACAGAGTTTCACTCCTGTTGCCCAGGCTGGAGTGCAATGGTGCGATCTCGGCTCACTGCAACCTCTGCCTCCCGTGTTCAAGAGATTCTCCTGTCTCAACCTCCTGAGTAGCTGGAATTACAGGAGCCTGCCACCACGCCTGGCTAATTTTTTGTATTTTTAGTAGAGACGGGGTTTCACCACGTTGGCCAGGCTGGTCTCAAACTCCTGACTTCAAGTGATCCAACTGCCTCGGCCTCCCAAAGTGTTGCGATTACAGGCATGAGCAACCACGCCTGGCTACCTTCTATATATTTTAAAAAGTTAATTGTAAAATAGCCTTAGGCAAATCCTTCAGGAGGTATTCCAGAAGAAGGCATTGTTATCATAGGAAATAACAGCTCCATATATGTTATTGTCCCTGAAGACCTCCCAGCGGGACAAGACTGGAGATGGAAGACAGTGATATTGATGATCCCGACCCTGTGTAGACCTAGGCTAATGTGTGTGTTTGTGTTTTCATTCTTAATTTTAAAAGTTTAAAATATAAAAAGAATTTTTATGGAAAAATGCTTATAGCATAAAGATATGAAGAAAATACTTTTGTAAAGTTGTACGATGTGTTTGTGTTTTGAGCCACGTGTTATTACAGAAGAGTCAAAAACTTTAAAAAATTTTAAAGTTGTATAAAGTAAAAATGTTATAATAAGCTAAATTTATTATTGCAAAAAGAAAAATATTTTTTATCAATTTCGTATAGCCTGAGTGTTTAAAAAGTCCACAGTAGCATGCAGTAACACCCTAGACCTTCACGTTCACTCACCATTCACATTCATTCACGGACTCACCAGAGCAACTTTCAGTCCTGCAAATTCCATTTATGGTAAGTGCCCAATTCTGGTGTGTTACCTTTAATCTTTTATGCCAGTTTTTTGCTGTACCTTTCTATGTTTACATTTGTTTAGATGCACAGATACTTATCACTGTGTTTTCATTGCCTACAGCATTCAGTTACAGTAGCATGCTGTATAGGTTTGTAACCTAAGAACAATAGGTTCTACTATAAAGCCTAGGTGTGCAGTAGGCTATCCCATCTAGGTTTGTATAAGTACACTAAATAATGTCTGTAAAAAGACAATGATTTACAAAAGACAAATGTTTGCAAAAGATGAAATTACCTAATGACAGGTTTCTCAGAATGTATCCCTGTCATTAAGCAACACATGACTATGACATAGTCATGACAGTATGTCCTAGCCGAATTTCAAACTTGTCTTATTTATGTATGGGTGGGAGTATCTTCTAGGGCATCCCCATATCTTGACCACTAAATTTCACCAATGAAAGTCCATTTCCAACCTATCATGTACTCATTAACAAAGCCTGTAGTATTGATCAGAAATCAACTTAAGTAAAACAGTCATTTACAGTAACCATTTCTGAAGTGTGGCCTCTTGATTACATTCTGGTTAATTACTTCTGAAGGGTATAGTCCAGCAACTATATTTTGCATATGGATTAAAATGAACACAAATGAAAATATATATCACACAAACTATACTAAAAGTTTTTCTAAAGAATTATGAACCAGCCAGATGCAGTGGCTCACACCTGTAATCCGAGCACTTTGGGAGGCTGAGGCAGATGGATCACCTAAGGTTAAAAGTTCGAGACCGGCCTGGCCAATATGGTGAAACCTCATCTCTACTAACAATACAAAAATTAGCTGGGCATGGTGGCGGGCTCCTGTAATCCCAGCTACTCAGGAAGCTGAGGCAGGCGAATCACTTGAACCTGGGAGGTGGAGGTTGCAGTGAGCCGAGATCCTGCCACTGCACTCCAGCCTGGGCAACAGAGCAAAAACTCCATCTCAAAAAAAAAAAAAAAAAAAAAGAATTACAAACCAGATACTCAATTATCACTACTTTAATAAAAACAATCTATTAGGTTTTTAATATGACAAACTATCTTTGAAGAAAAAAAAAAAACTCTTACACTTATCATTGGAAAGAATTCAAAGAAAACTTTATTTTTGAGTTTGGGTGCTGCATTTTCCCTCTATTAAATGGCATTTTACAAGTTCTGGGAAATCCCCAAACTGCCATGAAGTTTTAAAGGAATCAAATCCAGCAGGGAGAGCCTGTCATCCCCTTTACGGAGCATGAAGGGATAAAGTTTTTAAAAGCTTGTCTAGAGAGACTAGAAAAGATCAAAGTTTAGAGCATGGAAAAATTGTGATGAAAACAGGCAGAGATATAGAAGAAGATAAAGTTGTTCTTTTAAAATGTTGAGTTGGAATGGGTGTGAGAGAAATAGACATTTGTACAGCACAACCTGAGAAGCAGAAAAACATGATGAGTGAGATTGAAAAGGAAGGCATTTGGGCAGAGATAGATTTCTATCTTCCTGCTCTGATATCAAAGCAATCTCGAGCACTTAGACAGTAGTACTACATTCCACTAGGCTTCACCTAGTGAAACTGTTTTTTACAAAAATCAAAGTCAGGATTATGTGAAAGAAATGTATGAAGGTAAGTACTCAGCTAGCCCGGAAGTCAAAAAATAGCCCAAACAAAACTCTCAAACAACAGTGTAGAAGCTAGAAAGAGAAAACGGCAGCTATAAAAAACAGAGATGTACACTAAACTAGTTCTGATAAAAAAAATAATTGTAAATAAACAATGATATTTCTAATAGCAGATTTACTGAATCCTGACCCAAACAAAGACAACTAAGATTGCCCAGGACTCAATAAACGGTCATGACAATAGTTGAAAACACCATTTTCTTTTCTTCTGGGATGCAGCTTGACTATATATCCCAGCACCCTTTGAGGTACTGTGGGCCAAGTGACTGAGTTCTGAATAATCAACTGTGGATGAAAATGACCCTCACTTCAAATCTGACCCACACAAACCATTCGTGCACACCTCCACAGTTTTTCTTTCATCTTCCACAAGCTTAATGGTTGGAGAAGATTTTGAGGACCTGCAGAAAAGTTGGAGCACAAGGAACCTGGTTTCTGAAAACAATGCATAGAACAAAAGCAGTGCACAAAAAATATGGTTACCCTTGAATGGGGGGACTGTGAGCAACCCTTTGCTCACTTTCTTTCAATTTCCTGTGCTCCTTTACATTTTTATAATAAGCAAACACTAAGAATCGTTTTAATACTTTTTATTTCCTTTTAACTTCCTCTACTTCTCTAAATTTTTATAATAAGCAAACATTAAAAAATATTTTTGTTTTCTGATCTAGTTAGTTAATATATTTAAAAAGCAAAAATGTTAACTTTCTAAAAGTAAAATTATTCCTACTTTCTTTTAATAATTCTAGAAGAAGGGCTGGGAATGCTCTCAGCATTCAATAAATGTAGTAAGAAAGAATGAATAGTGTATTAGTTCGTGCTCACACTGCTACAAAGAAATACCTGAGACTGCGTAATTATAAAGAAAAGAGGTTTAATTGGCTCACGCTTCTGCAGGTTGTATAGAAAGCATACTGGATTCTGTTTCAGGGGAGGCCTCAGGGAGCTTTTAGTCATTGTGGAAGGCAAAGCGAGATCAGGCATCTTATTTGGTGGCAGCAGGACTGAGAGAGAGGGGAGAGGTGCCACACGCTTTTAAACAATCAGATCTCACAATAACACATTCACTGACTATCATGAGAACAGTACCAAGGGGGTGGTGCTAAGCCATTCATGAAGGACCATCCCATGATCCAATCACATCCCACCCGGCCCCACGTCCAACACTGGGGATTATAATTTGACATGAGATTTGGGCAGGACACAGATCCAAACCATATCAAATATTTTCTGATACCCTCAACATTTTGCTTATTTGTCAAAGCTTCTCTTAAAATGTGACAACCTCAACTAAAATGCTTGAGATAAAAAAAAAAAAAAAATACTGCATACATTCTCCTCATGGTGTAAAGCACCCTGTGCCTACCATCCTTACTGTATGTAGAAAACATCCATGACTGTTTTCCACAAACATAATCAAAGACAGAATTTGAGATTTTTTTGGTTTTTAGAAGGAACATTGCACTGTTGGCTCATATTGATCTTATAATCAACTAAAATCCTCAAGTCTTTTTCACATAATTTGCTTTCAAGCCTGATTTACCTCATTCTGCACTTGAACAATTGGTTTTATTTACCTCCAAATGCTGGACTTTAAATTGATCCTTGTTAGGCTTTATCTTGTTTGTTTTGGTCCATTGGTAGATTCCACTGAGATGCCCTTGAATTCCTGATTCTGCAATGTTGCATATTACCTATTTCTCTGAATATGATAATGCTATTACCTCCTAAGTCTCCAAAGTTAAAGACAAAACTGTTAAATGAGTATGATAAAATGAATGATTCAGATAATACCCTAGTACCTGGCATCAAGGAGTCAACTGAAGCCTACTCGCTAATGAGCCACCAAGTCACCAACTGCACCATCCACACTAGACACCACCCACTGGTGGGATGGAAGCTCCAAATACACTTTCTACTCTATATAGGAAGACTCAAGATTCAGCTTCCTAATCAAAAACTGATGTTTGCATCAACAGGTGCTTTGCCCATTTTTTTCATTACAAACTATGAATTTCATTTTTAAAAAATCTATTGTCTCCCTTGATCTGGATTTCTGTTTGCCTCATCTGTTTGTGGAATTATTGCTACCAGTCCACTAAAAGGTTGAAACCTACATTATTAGGGGTAGGGAGGCTAATGGGTCTCTGACATAATGTTCCATCCCTTCACTTTTATCTACCCTAAGATGAATCAGTGACATGCTCTTAAAGTTTTTGACATTCTCATGCTTTCAACCAGTTCTTCCTACTGGCCAGGATATGGCAGTTTCCCTTATTGCTTCCTCTACCCCATGGAAAAAATAGTCAGCAAAGCTAAGTAAAAAAATTGTGGGAAGTTACAGGTTACAAAGAAAAAAAAACGTTTAGGAGATGTCTGAATAATTGGCATCTCATTTTACTCATATTTCTTATTTATCACTTTGGAAATCTCTTCCAGTAAGGCCTCATTCAAATTCTCTATTTCTTCTGGGCATATCTATATTATACTCCTACATGTCATGATTCCAGGAATGCAGAACCTCACCAGATGGGTGGTGGCAAAATGGAAGAAGACATTCACAATTATGAGCAGCTCTAGTATAATATAGAGAACAAGCAACCATCTTGGTTTGCCTGGGACTTGCAGGGACGTTTAGGACATAGGACTTCCAGTGCTAAAAGTGGGAAAGACCTGTGCAAGTTCAGATGAGTTGGTCACTTTAAAATAGTAAACATCCTGTAATCCTAGCATTTTGGGAAGCCAAGGTGGGTTGATCATCTGAGGTCAGGAGTTCGAGACCAGCCGGGCCAACATGGTGAAACCCCATCTCTACTAAAAATACAAAAATTACCCAGGTGTGGTGGCACATGCCTGTAACCCCAGCTACTCGGGAGGCTGAGGCAGGAGAATCACTTGAACCTGGGAGACGGAGGTGGCAGTGAACCAAGATTACACCACTGCACTCCAGCCTGAGTAACAGAGTGAGACTCTGTCTCAAAAATAATAATAATAATAAAATAGTAAACAAATGCAGTATCTACCTTGAAAATCACTAAAAGTTTTCTCTAAATTTATATTTCCTGAGTTTCACATAGAAGTGTATTTATCTGTGATTTTGCCTTAAAACCACCATAGGAAACAGCATATAGTCCCTGACTAAATGATGGGAAAGGAGTATCTTCAAATACTTATTTTAAACTTACCTAATAATCTTTCTCCCCTCCTTCTTAATCTCTGTGAGATAGAGGTATTAAGACTGAGTGGCCCTTAAAATTTTTTATCAAATTAATCTACTACTTTCTGTCTCCACAAGCACCACCCTAGTTCAAGCCATGATCAATGAACACTTGCCTGGATTTATTTCAGTCACCTTTTACTCATACTTTTTCAAGCTATCTATAATGGACAGTTGGTTTTCATTTTTGCCTTTGTTTTGTGTCTAATTTGCAATCCATTATGAATGAGCACTTTTGTAACGTACAATGAAAACATGTTATTAGGCAACTAATCATGCACTTGGTTGTACAACAATGCCAAACTTGCCCTAAAAGTTTCTAAAGGCTTCTTCTCAGTTTCTGTACTTACTTCACCATGGGCCAGTAATAAATAGTCTGTTGGTCAATAGCCATCTATGGCTCCTACTCTGAGTAACGCTGTTCTAGTAGATATCATCACTTCCACTCTGTCCCCTATTCTTCCTATCAAAAACATCTAGAATGATCTTTTAAAATGCAAATTAAAGTATTTCAGCCCTCAGCCTATAAAATAACTGAAGAAGGGGGGATGTTAGTAACATACACTCTGGACTGAACTCTGGAGCCAGACTGCCAGGACTTAAATCTCTGCTCCACAACGTACTAGAGTTGTGTGACCCTGGGCAAGCCACTAAATAGCTATGTGCCCCAGATTCCTCATCCAAAAACTGAGATAATAGCATTTACTTCATAGGGCTACTGTAAGGATTAGACACATAAATTTCTGTAAAGTGATTAGAACAATGTCTAGTACATACTAAGCATGTATGCTGCTTCTACAGTTACTTATTATTAGCATGGCTGTTAACATCCTACCTTTATCAATGTTACAACCTACAAGTTACTCCCTATCTCCCCTGCCTCATCTAAACAACAAAGTATCAAGCCAGCTCCTATCACACAATAAAAGAGCGATACATTAAAGACCACTTGTGGTAGATCAGATCATTGTTCAGCAAATATTCACTCCCTTTTCTCCACCTCCGTGGGAGACTTTGCACTTGGTCATGTGATTTATTTAGCCATTGGGACATTAGCAAGCATGATGTACCCAGAGGCTGCTGCAGTTGGGCTTCTGCCACCACCATGAGAAGAACAAGTCCTAGGCAGCCCACTGGCTCCAGAATATTGAGAGCAGCATGGATCACAACCGAATGGAGCCTGCAGCCAGCACCCAAGCCCAGGCAGCCCCAGCTGAGCTCAGCAGAGCAGCCCTGGCCAATCACTTTGTCCCTGAAATTGTGTGGCATTTTTTTGTTGTTGTTGTTGCTGTTGTTGTTACACAGCAAAAGCTAACTGTTCACAGTATCCCACCTCTGTTCTTTTTTATCTTAAATTCTTCCCTGCTTATATGTACTATGGTATATTCTGGAGAATTAGCATACTAGAAAAACTGCCTATGTATGGCTGCTAGCCCATTCCATGATTTGAAAATCTTGGGAAACTCCTTTTATGCTTTGAGCACTTTACTTCTGCCTGTATGTACACACATAATTATACACATATAGTGTATGATTATACATACAGGTAGAAGTGCTCTCCTATTGGAGACCTATGTAAAGTCAGTCCAGAAGCACGGAATTTAGAGGTAGTCCCCTAATTTTCCATTGTCTAAGTACTGTAAACTCAGGCTGATCTTTATAAGCTGAGTGAAGAATATAAGAAATCATGCCAGGAGACCGTTTTTTTATAAGCATAAAAGGAAAAATTAAAATTGTTATCATTTCTGTTTCTTTCCTCCTAGACAATATAAGACAGAAACTAAATAACCATAGACATCTTAGATCAAATCTAAAATTAATTCTAACACATGCTAGTGACAGTCTAAAAATGCCCACTAATTTTCCATGAGATTAATGTTTGCTGTAATATTCAAATATTGACTTTATATCTCCTGGAATTTTCAAAAATAAATATGTACTCTTGCTCATATCACAGAATTGTAAAACATTTTGGTCTGCATTTTCCTGCAAGGATGTAGTAAAATGGTTACAGTGATGGTTTCCTAGGCTCCTGCAAACTATTCATCTGGATGTATTTAAATCTGGATCTGGACAACTACAGTGTGTAGATCATTAGCCAATTAATAGCTTTTCTAAATGTTATTGTATGTCAACTGCAAAGGATTTTACTTACTGTAAAAGCTTAGGCTATCACTTCAAACTTATTCTCACATGTCAAATAAATAACGATTTGGGAAAACATTTTGAAGTTTGAACTGAGGTAGAAGCTAATGATAGAATGGCTCAATATGGACCCTATTACTATTATTCAACCAAGAAATATCCTGTTACTTTAGCCACTGCTTTTTCACCTTGTAAAAATAATGGCAAATTACACAGGACTTGCCCTTGGAGGCAGCAAATTGGGGGTTGGGCTACTTAAAATTAATACTCCTCACTGTTGTAATTCATTGACCTGTATGAAATGAATGCTACAATGGTTTTTTAATCTACACCTTAAAGGTTTTTTTCAGTTTGGCTTTTGGCCTTGACTAAGGTTCATTGGATTTATGTTTGCTTTGTAAAATATACAAAAAATTACTGCACGAAGGTCATCATTGGGTTAGTGGTATAACAACTGTATTGCAACCTATTCAACAATCCATAGCTAAAAAGAACTCAGTTTCCCATCCCCTTGAAAGTACATGTCAGTTCTATTCCTCCAATTCTGCAAAAACTAAAACAAAGGCATAGTGGAGGTCTACATCAAAACCCCACTGGAAAAAGTACAGTAAGTCTGGAAGCAACTGGTGCCGCTACATAAAAGGCTACCAAAAAAGAAAAAGCCGTGGGGATCAAAACATCATAGCTCTTAGTCTGGCAAGCAATCCAATTGATTCTGCATATCAGCTTCTACAGCAAGTGAGTTTCCCGGGTTCTCATGCCTGTCTTAGGGGAAAAAGAAGTCTTTGGGAGTAATGGTTTACAAAAAGTCTGCATCTAAATCTTTCATAAAACATTGGAAAGTTTATATCATCCATCTTGCCTCCTCTAAGCATAATTCAGAGGTGAATAAGGAAATTATGGGAGAGCGATAAAGCTAGTAATGGAATTTACATATTTTTAAGGACACATTTTGTCAGAAAAAAAAAAATGTTCGTGATAGAAATCTTCTCTCCAGAAAAACACATAAGGTTGAAATGGCTGATTTAAGACACATGTGACAAGGCTTTCTAGCATGTAGTATAAAATTATCAATCAAATCGAAAGCTGCAATGACTCTTTAAAACAATTCTTACCAAATATAGAGACAGAGTGGAGGGGAGGAGGGAGACGGCAAGAGAGGTTTATTCTTAGAAAAATTGTCCCTATATCTGGCGAAGGGAATATGTTGATTGGTAATTCTAAAATGAATGTTTTGTTGAGCAGTAAAACGTGGAATGTCAGTGAATCACTCCAGAGAAGGAGACTGAGCTGGGTTTAAAGCCACATGGAGTTGTAGTCTCAGGTTCAACATTGATTGGCTAATAGACTTTGGGCAGATGAAGAACAACCTGCATTCACATGGAGTTCTACTGTTCTGTAAGTGCTTCTTTTTTGTTTGTTTTGTTTTGTTTTTTGGGGTGTTTTTTTGAAACTAATTCTCACTGTGTCACCCAGGCTGGGGTGCAGTGGCCCGATCTCAGCTCACTGCAAGCTCCCCCTCCCAGGTTCACGCCATTCACCCGCCTCAGCTTCCTGAGTAGCTTGGACTACAGGAGACAGCATCATGCCCGGCTAATTCTGGTTTTGTATTTTTAGTAGGGATTGGGTTTCACCATGTTAGCCAGGATGTTCTCAATCTCCTGACCTCGTGATCCGCCCACCTCGGCCTCCCAAAGTGCTAGGATTACAGGTGTGATCCACTGCTCCCAGCCAGTATTCAGTAAGTGCTTCTATATGCATTACCATGATGGATTGTACTCTTGTTCAAAATATTTGCTGCTCCTCCCTGCAGGAAACCCATTCCTCCAGGGGAGATCCTACTTTCCACTCCTTTGATGTCAGTCAGGATTAGCACGTGACTTCAAGCTGAAGCCTTAAGAGCCAGTATTTGCTTCACGATAATCTGTTTACCCAGGCATCAGCCAGTAATGTCCCAGATAGGAGCTGCTAAGTCAGCCTGGTCCTAAAGAGATCATCAAGGACAGCCACAGCTGACCCACCATGGGCCTGTAGCATAAGCATGAAATAAACCCTGGTTGTAAATCACTGAGATTTGGGGGTAATTTGTTACTTAAGAGTAACAGCCTAAGCTGATGGTTAGAATCACACTGATAGAATTTAATTCTTAACTGAGACTCAAAGAAGTTACGTTTTCCATGCTTAAGGGCACCCAAAAAAATAAGCTGATATTCTTTCCCCTTCCTGGACTGTCTGTGATGTTACATTTTGGGCCTTCATTTCCTCATCTACATACTGAAAGAGTTGGAATAAATTATCTCTAAAGTTCCTTCTTCCACCCCTAACATTCTATGTTCATCTGATTCCTCCTTTCATAGATTCTAACTTTGCAAAAATTGCTTGGGTAACATGTGTTACTGTTAGTAGTTATATTAGATATATTCTCTTGGACAAGATCCAAAATATTTGCATATTATAAAAATTCCACAACTATTACAGCAAAGTTCTAGAGCATACAGATTTGCACTGTTTGATACTTTACTTTGTAAATATGTTACTCGGTTTTTTAATATATTTGCATACCATATTTCTGATTAAATTGCAGGATGCTTTGTAAGAAAAAGTTTTTTTCTTTCTTTTACCTTATTTCTTACCATGCCTTAGCATGTTTTAATAGGTGCTTAATAAATGTGCCTCTTAACCAATCAATCTTTTAATTAAAAAACAGAAAACAGGCCAGACACAGTGGTTCATGCCTGTAATCCCAGCACCTTGGGAGGCTGAGGCAGGCGGATCACCTGAGGTAGGGGTTTGAGATCAGCCTGATCAACATGGAGAAACCCTGTCTCTACTAAAAATACAAAGTTAGCCAGGTGTGGTGGCACATGCCTGTAACCCCAGCTATTCGGGAGGCTGAGGCAGGAGAATCGCTTGAACTTGGGAGGAAGAGGTTGCGGCGAGCCAAGATAGTGTCATTGCACTCCAGCCTGAGCAACAAGAGTGAAACTCCATCTCAAAAAAAAAAAATAGAAAACATTTTTGACAAAAGAATAAAACACTGATTGTAAAGATTTTAAAGATGGCAACAAATTTATTTGATACTCCTATTAAGAGGTGGGGTCTAATTCCCCTGTTGTTGAATTTGGGCCGACCTTAGTGACTCACTTGTAAGCAAGATAATGCAACAAAAGTGATGTTGCATGATTTCTGAGACTAGGTCAGAAAGAGTCCTGCAGCTGCCTTCTTGTTCATTGGAACACTCATTCTTGGAGCCCAAATATGAGGAGTGCAACTATCCTAACCCACCACGCTGTGAGGCAGCCCAAGCCACAGAAGGAGGCCACATGCCAGGCACTCCAGTGGACAGTTCCAGTGGAGCCTAGTTTTCAGGTCATCCCAGCCCAAAAACCAGACACATGATTGACGAAGCCTCTAGATGATTGTAGCTCTCAGCTATTAACATCACCCCCCACACCCCTATTGTTTGAGTCTTCCTAGCAGAGGTCCCAATCCCGTAAAGCAGAGACAAGCAATCCTTTCTCTGCCCTGTATAAACCCCTGACCCATAATATCCATGAATAGAATAAAGTGTCCGTTGTTTTATACCACTAAATTTTGGGAGAGCTTATGCAGCAGTAGATAACTAGAGCATATGGTATCTGTAAAAGTCAGCCTAAGCCACAGTGTTAGCCCAGACAAACACAAAGAAGTGTGGGCAACCACATGTTTTCCTGCTTTGTTTATTCTTATTAGGGTATAACAACCTACTGGGGTAAATACCTCCCCAGCAAGAGCAATCTGGAAGACAGGAGTATTAAAACATCAGGCAGAGATACAATCGAATTATTATCAAGCAATTGCAACATAAAAAGAATAGGCACTGATAGAATCTCAGAGCCTATTACTTTACCGTGCAATTGCAACATAACAAAAACACCCATCACAGATGCAATCACAAAGACAAGTGGAATCAATACTGACTCTAAAATACATTACAGGCTATTTTTAAATAAATATGTAAAATCTGCTTTAAATTGATTCTAGCTCAGTGTAGCAAACTGCTGTAACAAGTTTTACATACAAAGCCTAGAGAAAAGAACAGGGAGGAACAACCTGGAGCATGCACAGCTTGGGGTGAAGACATTCTTCCACTTAAACTTCTTGCTCTATGACATGTTGTTGTTCTTTATACTCAACAACAAATTTCACCTTATGGATCTCAAAAGCTCTGCTCTGGGAGAGGACCAACATGTTCAAACAATAACAGCTAGAGAGTTAAAAATAAAGCTAAGTGCTCTTTAATCTCAATTCAGTTTCCTAAGAAATCTGTACAGAGGGAGCAATAGAAAGTGCTAAGTTTTTGTTTGTTTGTTTGGGTTTGTTTGTTTTCAGAGCCAGGTATCATGTTAGTTTATGTGCACTTAACATAAGCTTAATGATATATCTGTGCAGTGTACTACTCTAGGCACTATGGAGATCAAAAATATGAAAAGCAAAGCCCTGGCCGGACATGGTGGCTCACGCCTTGTAATACCAGCATTTTGGGAGGCTGAAGTGGGTGGATTGCTAGAGCCCAGGAGTTCAAAACCAGCCTGGGCAACATAACAAAACCACATCTCTACAGAAAATACAAAAAAAATGGTGGGTGTGGTGGTGCACGCTTGTAGTCCCAGTTACACGGGAGACTGAGGTGGGAGAATCACCTGAGCCCAGGAAGTTGAGGCTGTAGTGAGCTGTGATTGTACCACGGCATGCCAGCCTGGGTGACAGAATGAGACCCTGTCTCAAACAAATTAAAAAGACAAGACAAGAAAAGCATATTCCTTGCCCTCCAAGAGTTACTGTTTTAGTGCGGGAGAGATAGGTAGGTCTAAAAGTACCAATTGTACGAAGTAGAAGGTGTTAAGAGCCGAAAGCAAGACCTATTTACTAAACAGAAATGTATATCAAAAAGCTTGGATTTAGGCTGGGCACAGAGGCTCACACCTGTAATACCAGCACTTTGGGAGGCTGAGGTGTGAGGTGAGAGGCTCCCTTGAGACCAAGAGTTCGAGACCAGTCTGAACAACATAGCAAGATCCCTGTATCTATTTAAAAACAAAACAAAACAAAACTTGAATTTGACTTGGACATTAAGTAATCTAAGTAATACCCTGATATTTTAAATCTATTACTATAAATTCATACATACATACATACCCCCACTTTCATACTTCCCTTCCAAAATGGCAGCCTCCTTAGACAAAAGAACTTTTGACTACATGTTTTCTTTAAAAAAATCCCTCACTATGCCCTTCAAGTATGTTGCCACACAGCACTGCTCAATACCTATTTGTGGAATTAATGAATACAATGTATTTGATGTAAGGCCTGCCACTAGAAAGTAGTAGCTCAAGAGAATTTGGTTCTTAGTGTCCCAGGCTCTTTTTGCTTACATCTGTGGTGTCTGTTGCTTTTGCTCTCATCCCACTTTTAAAAGCTGCCAATATGGTTTTAATGAAACTTGAAGTATTACCTCAAACATTTTGCATTTTGAGCTTTATCATGAATTTTGTGATAAAAAGGTTTAGTCTTGGCCAGGCGCGGTGGCTCACACCTGTAATCCCAGCACTTTGTGAGGCTGAGGCGGGCAGATCATGAGGTCAGGAGATGGAGACCATCCTGGCCAACATGATGAAACCCTGTCTCTACTAAAAATAAAAAAATTAGCTGGATGTGGTGGCACGTGCCTGTAATCCCAGCTACTCAGGAGGCTGAGGCACGAGAATCACTTGAACTCAGGAGGCAGAGGTTACAGTGAGTCAAGATGGCCCCACTGCACTCCAGCCTGGCAACAGAGCAAGACTCCATCTCAAAAAAAAAAAGAAAGAAAAAAAGAAAAAGAAAAAAAGATTTTGTCCTCTGGGCGAGAAAATGGCCCTTCTTTATAAACTTGAAATCATATAATTGATAGATGATGATATATTTCGCCTACAAATGACAGGAGTCCTGGCCTCATTATTCTACCTTCTGCTAGAAAGTGGATTCCCACAGGCATAGGGTGCATGTTCTACCAGCTTTGCAAGGGTCTTTTAAATGTTTGAGATCTGATAAAAGATTTATTGACTCCAAAATACGAAAAGAAACCTGTAAAATCAAAGTAAAAAATGATTAATTAAATGCTTTTGAAGCATAAAGTTACATTATCTACATGACTGCACCTCGGCTTCTAAAGTTATGCAAAAATTATATGTAATGTGGGCTATGGCTATCTTTTAATATATTTGAAAGGATATGAACTGTCAGGATACAATGGGAACGGTTCTTTGCCTCCCCAGCTGCCACTCTTTCCACTCTATTTCTCCAGCCCTAGTTTTTCTCCAACACATCCCTAATTTTGTTCAGATGCTCACCCTTTCCCCTAAGCAGCCATGTGCCCAATTCTACAAATGAACCTTATTGGTGTAACAATGAAAGGACTTTCTCTACCATTAGTAGGCTCCGAAATTGGCATACAACTCAACTCTCACCAACAAGGTATGAAAAGAATTCTGCTGGGGGAAGGCATGTTCTGGACAAAGTTTGTTTTCTCGTAAAAGAGAGGTAGTCCCTTATGTCTGAAGTCTTTTCTGGCTGAACATGATGACTGGAACTACTCGAGACATTTTGTTGAAGGCTGAGGAATACTGAGGATGGCAGAGTGAAGAGATGGAAAGAACTTGGGTCTTTGATGACATGGTCAAGCTGTTGAGTCAACCTACCCTGAAGCTCACCCTACCTCGGAATTTCATGAGATTAAAATATCCTTTCTGTTTAATCCAGTTTAATCCAGCGTTTTACAAGTCCCCTGCTATCTTAACCAAGGAGCAAAACATTCCCCTTCCTGCTTCTCTGTTATCATCTATTTTGGTCATCTTCAGCTCAGAGAAAAAGGTCTTTACTATCACTGGCTGTAAGTCACCCAGGGCAAGAATCATATTATACTGGTTCCGTGTCAGTGAGTGGTACTCATATGACTAGTGACTATCCTTCCTCATATTGCTGCAACATCTTCATTCACGACAATGGCTAGATTCAGCTCTGTGGCCAGGCTCAGTCGGTTGACATCACTGGATATAGTCTGAGGACTATTGGGAAGTCATGGATAAAAACACCTCTACTAGATTTTCACCACTAAACCCAAGTTAGTATAACACACTAAAAAAGACATCAATTGCTCCTACCTAAATAATCATTTATGAGCCCACCTGGAATTTTGACCTATGGAATTGTGTGATAATAAATGGGTGTTCTTATAAGCCACTAAGTTTGAAATAATTTGCTACATAGCATTAGAAAAGAAATAAAGTATAGTATATACCATGTAAACACTTTAAAAACACACAAAAGTGATATCATGTATGTTAGGGGATCAGCAAAGTACACCCCCCCCGGTGTATCAAGCCCTTGTCTTGTTTTTTACAGCTCACAAGCTAAGATCAGTTTTTACATTTTAAAAAGTTTGTAAAAATTGAAAAAGAAGAATATAGGACAGAGACTGTATGTGGTTTACAAAAACTAAAATATGCATTATTGTGCCTTTTACAGAAAAAGTTTGTTGACCCTGCTACATACTATTTACTATAGTTTCAGGATGCTGGCTGTGCTGAATGTCTTACACTTGTCCCCTCTGGGTCCATTTCCCAACTTCCTCCTTGCCCAGGAGATTGGCCTGTATGGACTCCATTAGCGGCCTTCTGGCTCCCAGTTGGGTGTGGCCAGTGGGGGCAGGGCCAGGAGACTAAAGGACTGAGGAGAATGAGACTGGGGTGTTGATTTGCCAGCTCCCTCCCTGCAGGGCTGCCATAGGCAGGTTGCATCCCTCAACCAAAGGACACTGATCCTATGGAGGCTGCCCACTCTGTGCCATTGTCTCCTCCAGAATCCAGTAACTCTTCGCTCCCTTCTCCCCTTTAGACCTAGGGGTATTAGCACTCAGATACCCACTGCGATTTCCCTACATTCTGCCCACACCTGTGTAAATGGCATTGTTAATGAACATCCCTCCAAATTATTCATCTCAAATGTGACATCTGCTCCCCCCAGGATCCTGACTGAAACACCCACAAAATTAATTATAGTGGTTACTTTGGGTGAGAGAGGAAAAAGAACAAGTGATGAGAAACAGAAAGCTTCAACTTGAACTTTAATGCTGGCTCTCTTCCATTTATGGAAGGACTAGAAACAAATATGACAAACTCTTCATAATGGCTGATTCTGGATGGCAGAAACAAAGATCTATCTGATTTGATCAGACATATATATATGTGTGTGTATGTATATATATACACACATATATATATATTGTTGTTTGTTTTACTCTCTCAAAATTAAGGGACTTTCCCAGCCACACTGATTACTGCTTAAGACTATCAAAATCATCTATCTATTAATAAATTCAAATCATACAGTCTGCCTGAACAGCCCCAGTCTTGCCTGATTGGCAGGTGAATCTCCTAACTAGTTGCTTTCTTATCACAACTTGCAACACCCAAATTCCCTCTGGCCTTTATGCTCATCACCACCCGAGGCATGAAGCCACAAAAGCAACGCAGCCCGGCAGCCTGGAGGTCAGCTCTTCTCCCAGATGCGCTGTTCTGGGCTCCCCCCTTCCCCGGACCTCCTTTAGTGGGCTCTCTGTGCTATTTTCGGAATGAAGTAATAAACCTTCACTGCCAGTACTTGTAAAATGTTCTGGCTTTATGGGACAGCATCTCTTGCTGCTTTGGGCACAAGTCCAGTTTAGCAAAGAATCTGGAAGGAGAGCAAAAAGACGGTTTTCTAACCATTGCACTAGGACACTAGAAAAGAAAAATTAGAAAAAAAAAAAAGCTCATCTTCAGGACAAATACAAAAAAAATAGGACTACTAGCCTGGATCCTACTAAATGAAGTTATAAACATGAAATCCTTGGATTAATCATGAAAGCTTTACATGTGTTAGAAGACACTCCCCTGACACAAACATCCACAAGAGACTATGTCATCACGACACCCAAGATGATGAAATACCTGTTCGTCACTTCATAGTCGTCCTTTCCTTTATATAATCTACTCAGCTCATCTGAATTCTGACTTTTAGGGAAGTGCCTTCTGTGAGTTATGTATGCTCAGTGGTTTTACGTGTACTTCATTTTTTACCAGCTGTGACAAGATTTTTAATCTTCATACAAGAGAAAACCAAGCCCGTGCAAGAACAACCTGTCAGGAATACTCACAACCTTGTAGTTAACTCTCTCCTGAGTGTGATTTAATCAGCAAGGTGCTGCTGACAGTGTGTAACAGAACATTGTAAAAGCTACAGTTTAATACCTCCGAGGGTGCCAAAGGAGATGCCATAAAGGATATGGTTGTGAAATGAAAAAATGATTATTATTTAGCATTTATTAATCCTAGGTGGTATGCTAAACTCTAAAGAACATAGCTTAGACAGAAGCAGATTGCCTCTAAAGTTCTGTGCTTTCCTCAACAAAAATGGAAGAGACTCTTACAACATTACCTCTAAGTGATAATATGAAGTAGAAACAGTTTGAATCCATGGACAGTGGCAGAAAAATACCAAAATAAAAGCCAAAAGGATTTTGGATGTTTATGTTCTCCAACCACAATCTGCTTTCATACACAGCACAATTTTGTGTATCTACCAGGAGTTGACAAACTACAGCCTATGGGTTCACCACCTGTTTTCGTAAAGTTTCATTGGAACACAGCCACATCCATTTGTCTACATATTGTCTATGGCTGCTTTTGTTCTACAACAAGAGTTGAGTACTTATGACAGAGGCCATATGGCCAGCAAAGCCAAAAATATTACTATTTGGCCCTTTGCAGAAAAGGTTTACTGACCCCTGTTTGAATGGGAGAAAACATGATCTAGACTTATGGTTGTCTCGATAGAATTACTTATCAATGTATTAATTTACAAGTATTCATTCAAAATTAAAATTCAGTTTAACTTTATGAGGCATATATAAAATGCCTATGCTTTTGCATAGTATAGGAATGCACATACCACAGTGAAAGTTAACACATCACTTTTCTAGAGCAAAAGCACTTTACCTTGATGGAACTATAGGAGATTCCCACAGAACGAACTAGTTTCCCTAGCTAGATCTTTATCTTTGAAAAGGCCAAAGATCTGGATGGTTGAATGGAAGGTAAGATTCTACTAGGTATCATTCTATGTAGGATAATTGGTCTATGGTTTAATTTCTAGAACCACTTTAAATTAGATTTTAAAACTATTTGGAGCATTAAGACATTTATTGGTTTTATGTCATAGCCCACAAACTCTTGAGAAAAAAAAAAAAAAATAACAGTTGGAATCTAGTTCCTGATTCTGTGGTTACAGTATGTTTTAGCCACACAGTCAACAGTGTGATAAAATCAAACGTCATGTGTTTATTCAGAGACCATAAATGGCTTTCTTGATATGAAAGTAAACATTGTTTGAAAACTTCTAGCCTGAAGGATTGCTTTTTAAGTCTTCTTTGAAGAACTCCTTTTAGCACTCTCCAACAAATGTGGACGTCGGAAAACTCCTCATTCATCTGAACAGACCAAGAATAGAGTTTAAATCTTCCAGGTGCATGGAAAGAACATAAATAGCAGTTTTCCAGCACATAGGTGGTGATTTAAATGGATGCTATATTTCATTCCTCAGGAATTGAACTCTATGACTTAATCTTACCTGCTTAACATCCAAAGATCTGTGTTAGGGTTTTGGTAGCTTACATATGCTCCCTGTGACAACTGAGTAATATTACAACATCATACAGTTTAAAGAGGGGAAAACATTCAAAACCTTTCAAGCCCAATTACTTCATGAAACTATTTTAAAAATCAGACTGAATCAAATTGCTGTATTTCCAAGTATCTTTTTATTTTACAATAATTTTGAAGGATTTATTTGAATTACTTTATCCTTTACCCCCTGTAACTCTGAACCAAAACACTTTTCACAAAGAATGATGAGGAAAATATCCAGCCTTATTCAGAGAACTGAGAATGGATATTCTTAAGCAGAATCAAAACTATCCTTAAACAGAGGGGACTGGGCTTGAGTTCTAGCCCTGGCCTAGGTAACTAATCAGATGAATGTGAATGACCTTGATCAGTTCACTTTCTTGAGTTTTATTTTCCTCATCTCTAAAAGAAAGTAATTTAAATCAAATTCCCAGAGTACTTCTAGCCCTAAATACAGTGATGACTAAAGCTTGGCATCTATCATAGTTCTCAATATAATTACTTCTAACCTTCTTCCAACCTCATTCTGATACATGACAAAATGCCAGGGAGGGATGGAGAATCGCAGTACACCAAACAGGAATTTTATTCTCCTCTTCTAATTTGGAAGGGGTCATCACAATATTGCTAAACCACAGAGAAAGCATTTTCTTTGCCCCTCTTTCAGCACTTCATATAAGATTAGGCATAAGTTCAGTCTTGGTTTCTCTGACTGTATTATTTAAAAGAGTAGAAAAAATGATTTATAAAAATAATTTAGGACCATCTAAAGTTTTATGGATCAACATACTGGCACGTTGCAAAAACAGTTTTAATTACCTAAAGCATGATGTCCAGAGAGCTTTATAATTTGTTCTTTAAAAAGGATGTGGAACCACTGGAACTCTCAGCTATTGCTGATGGAAATACGGTCCCATTTTGGAAAGATGTTTGGCAGTTTCTTATAAAGTTAAACATACACCCATCCTATGACTCAGACAGAATATGGCTATTAGAGTTTCACAAAAATATAATACAAAAGTAAATTACAGTACAGCCCTTCAAATAAAAGTTCACAAGGATTCTGAATTTCTTGAAGTAATATGAAGTATCACATTATGACAGTGTCACGAACTTACATATCAAGATCCTTCTAAAAAGAACCCAGTCAGCAACCTTTTAGAACAATAATTAGGAAGAATCAAGAATGTGAGAAAATGGATTGATAAACCAAATATTTTAAAGACCAGGTTGGGAAACTTAGGATAACTTAAAACATTCAATGTTTTCTGATATCTAGAAGGACTATCCAAGCAAAAAGAAAACAATTAAGCGGACTTATCTATTCTTTTATATGATGAAAAGTCCTCCAGGAGGTAAGAGGTCCCAGGGAGGAGCTGATGGTGTAAGAAGTAATTAAAAGCAACGAAGCACAAACTGCATACTGGTTATTTTCCAGGATTTGTTATTTAACTTTACCTCTGAGCATTAAAGGAAACATAGAAAATAGTAATATCCCTGGGCAACAATAATTTCCTACTTTTCAGTAATCTTATGCAGAATAATAAACACAAGGAGGGGCAAGCTTTAATGAGAATGCAAAGATGTTTGACAATTTCTCAGATCCACCAACAACAGCAGTGCCATGTAAAAAACAGACAACGTCCAAACATTTTAAGCCTCAGTTACCAATTTTACATGAAATAAATTCCAAACTCTTCACCCAGCTTACAAAGCCCAATGTGACTTGGCTTTTGTTCCCTTTTCTCCTCATCTTTGTGCCTTCCTCCTCCTCACCCACTATGTTCCAATTTGTTCCTAGAACTTCCTCCGCTTGGTCCAGCTCCCAGGTTGCACCCAGCCTGCCCTCTGCCTGCACAGCCCTTTTCCTCATCTCAGCTTGGCATTTCTGTTTTTCAGCCTTCAGATTCCCAGAATGGCCCCTGTCATCTCCCAATCTCAAGAAGCCCCTTATCTACATAAATTTCATAATTTTTTTTTCTTTTTTAAATTTGCTTGTTTTCTCTCTACACTGGCTAGAATGTAAGCTCCAGGAAAGCGAGTAACTGATCTCTTTTGTGCTTGGAACTATGAAAGAAAACATTATTCTGACATTTGTAAAAATGGTAAGGATGACTTTTTTCAATATTACTGCAATAGGGGTTTGCAATAAGGCAGAGAGATGGAACCCCACTCCAAATACAGCAAGGACAAGTGGGGATTTGTAACCAAAGACCAGGGTAAGGTCAGTGGATGGGCAATTACTGCGAGGAGACACCAAGGGTAGGAGGATTCTTGCTAAGCTAACCTAACAGGATTTGTGTTGAAGGCAGGCCATGATAGTCAGATATCAAAGGTTGAGGGATGACTTAGGATTCTTTGGCAATACCGGGCTGGGCAGGTCACAGAGAGGACAGTGCCAAGGTTGAGTCTGGTCAAGAAGAGGGCTGAAAGGAGCCTAACTAAAGTCTGGTCAAGGGGAGGGTCTTTGTCAGCATATGGGAGGCTCTCAAAGAATACTGACCAATTGGGGCTGGGCACACTGGTTCATACCTGTAATCCCAGCACTTGGGGAGACCAAGGCAGGCAGATCACTTGAGGTTAAGAGTTCAAGACCAGCCTGACCAACATGGTGAAATCCCCATCTCTACTAAAAATACAAAAAGTAGTCGGGCATGGTGGCAGGCACCTGTAGTCTCAGCTACTCTGGAGGCTGAGATGGGAGAACTGCTTGAACCTGGGGGGTGGAGGTTGTAAAGAGCTGAAACCAAGCCACTGTACTCTAGCCTGGGCAACAGAGCAAGACTCTGTCTCAACAGCAACAGCAATAACAACAACAACAAAATACTGACCAATTGAATGAATGAACAAATTCTCTCCCCCAAAATTAAAGTGACAGATTTGCTGTTTAAATTTTTTAATTGCTTCACTTTTCCATTTTATCTTGCTCCCAGAAACACCAGTAACAATAAGAATAACAAGAAAACAAACTCTCTTTCAAGCTGAAAAGAGTAAATCTTCATAATTCATGGTACCTTTTGGCATTTATGCCTCAAAACTTTATTGAGAGTTCACTGTAATGTACTGATTGCTCTTCCAGGCATGCACAGACAAATCCAAAGAAAACATCTCTGCCTTCAAGTTCATTGTCTCAAGTTCATTGTCACTGTCTACTGAATGATAAATACATGAAGAGATGGGCTATGGAAAAAGGAGTCCTGGTAGCTGAGAGGAGTAAAAGGCAGAGAGGGAGCCCTGCCTGGCAATGAGGCAGGCAGAAGAAAGACTCAAGTGGAGAAAAATGTAGTGAGAATTTTCCAGATCAAATGCCCTATAGTAAGACTTCCACCAGAAGCCCTGCCTATCTTCCACAAAATTACAAACCCCAGGATATGAGGGGTGTGATTCAATTTCTTAAAGGAGTCAGCAAAGGAGTGAGGTTGAGTCAACAGTTTGTCCAGGGCTTGGACAAAGGGACAGCTGCACTTCTGGGTTATGTTAATACACTGGAAATCATTATTCTGTGGAAGAAAAACATTTAGTACAACTGTTTTAGGGGTGATGTTGATGTAAAAATAATAATAAATTGCATAGATGTCCATGAGGATATCACTGTAACTGATGAATTCAGAGGGATGAGGAAGAAAATGCGCCCCATGTGATGCAGCACTGCTACAAAAATGCTGATCACATGGACTGCCAGCTCAGTGACTCTGCAGGAGACAGGTCCAAAGAGGAGAGAGAAAAGTTGAGGCACTCCCCTCTGCTGCTGCTCGTCTGGGCATGCGCCCAGCATCACTTGCACTCTCAGTGGGATGGATGGTTAACTACAAAACTGAAAATAGTATTTGACAATACTTGTGTATTTTTAAATTTTTAATGTGTTTGTCATATTTCCCAATAAATCGAAATTTTTTTTAATTTTTAAATTTTATCTCAGGGGTACCACAACCCAGAGCTGACTAGGTGATCCGAAATTGCACCAGCAGAAAGGCTGACAGAGACAAGACTAGATCAATGTAAGAGAAGTGACATTTGGAGGCAATAATTTCCAACACATGTTCATTTAAACATTGTGCTAATTGGAAGCTCTGCTTCTTCCATGTGAAAGCAACTAATAAGCTGATGACAGCAGAATCAGGCATCAGAACCCCACAAGGAAATTACAGATGTAATAGATACCTCTGGGTGCATATAAGACTTTTAAATCTAAATTGAATCTTTATTTAGAAATCAATTTATGCGGGTAGACTCTTTGCCCAAGGGTATTTGTTTGCTACTTTATGAATGTTTCAAGCCAGCAATTTTCTCCTAGGTTTAGAAATGCCTCTGACTAAATAAAATATGAGGATAGATGTGTATAATAAATACGTTTTTGACATTATCTATTTATTTGTCCATTGAAGTGTACACACTTTATCTAAACACAGTTATCTATCAAACTATTTATTTTATGAAATAAAATTATCTGTAAATGGCTATTTCCCTTTGTGCCCTCTAAAAGAACTAAAATAGTGAAACTCCAATTTATCCCAGAGATTGTGAGGTCAATCTGAGCCTACTTCCAAATCAGTTAAAGGCTACTCAGATTTATTTAACCACTATTACACATCACAAAACACTTTACATAATTTAAAGAAAATGAGAGAAAATTCCCTCTAAAGCCTTAGCAATTGCTCCTTTTTAAACTATATTTTCACATCCTGAGAAAAAAATAGGGTCATAATTCAGGCCGAATCAGCCTCTAGACATAGGCAGGTAAAGGAGGAAATGCTCCCTAAATTTGATGGAACCAGGGCAGAGAACTGCCTCCACAAGGGATGAGCTCCAAAGCTGATGGTCAGCAATCCATACTACAGATTCCGTAAGAAGAGAGTGCATTTATCCGGTTAACATGGATACTCAAAGAATCTACAGAAGCATTTTCACTTATCGGTGAATGAGCAGGTCAAGGGGTAACAACATCATGAACCTGCGTGGTCCATCTGATTTGGGAAAAGATTTCAGCAAATAGCAGGGAGAAGAGAGTCCAGATCTCAGCAAGAACAGATTTATCAGTCACTGAAATTTAGGGCAAGATTCTAGGCCCAGTAAGTTTCTATCAGGAACCAAGGAATAGACACATTGATACCAGCTAGACAAGGGTAGTGTAGAGAAACTTGGACATACAGGGATTTGATCATACATAAGCTTAACAATCTCATTGGTAACCACTGGGAAGGGTGGGCTCCTAACTCCAGTCCCTGCCTTCACCATGTTAAGCTCCCAAATTGCATAGGGTTATTCAAGTATGCCTCTTGCATTCCCTGAAATGGTACAATATGTAGATTCTGCAAGATAAAGTGAGGAAAACTCAGCTATCAAACGGAAAAGTAGCATGGAAATCCCCAAAGCAATAGCTACATTAAACAATAAGATAATGATTACATAGTGAATGTGTTTTACTAGAATCACAAAAAAAAATTGAAGTGATACAGTGTTTTAGTGCCTCTCCCACAAATGTCAAGGTTAGAAGCAGGCTTCGAACCCCACTTTCTCTTGATCATCAAGTTTCTTATTTAAGGCTCTTTTTTTCCAGCAAAATCTCCTGCTGTGCTTGAGAATTTCTTAATTACATTTTCAAGCTTTCTGCTATCATGGCAGAATTCTACAGAAAGCAATAATGAAGCTAATAAAAAGAATGAAAAACTTCTTGTATTTTCCCAAAAGCATACAACAATGCAAAGTTGTAAACACAAACTTAAATGGTTTGCTCCACATTTGTCTCAGCAAATTAAAATGCCATCAACGCTTTATGAAGAAAATGTAGATAGCAAAAATAGAACATAGCAAAATAGAGACTTGGAGACTGAATTTCAATCCAAACTCACTGTGAGATTAATTGAAAGCTAAAATTTGAAAAATCTAAGTAATTTCCAAAATTGATTTTTTTTTTATGATTTAAACTATAGTAAATGTTTGTGGTAAAAACTTTGGGAAGTGCAGAAAAATATCAAAAAGAATAAAAAATACTCAAAAGCCCAACATTCTGAGTTAGACAAAACTAACATTTGAATACACATTCGTCCAGTCTCCTTCCTAGGCATATAAATGCATTTTTCATATGGAGGAATCATAATATACTGAATCTTTTATAACCTGCTTTTTTCTTTTAATCATAGACTGTAAAAAATTCATGTCATTGAAAATTCTTTAACAGCGCCATTTTATTGCCTCCACAGTATTTAAAGAATATACTATATTTTACTAACCCCCTATTGTTGAATATACAGTTTGTTTACAATTTTCCCTTATTGTATGAAATGCTTTTCGCAAGTTTTCTTTTACATGTATCTTTGTTCACAACCATGACTATTTCCTTAGGTTATATTCTTAAAAGTAACATTGCTATATTTAAGGATATGCAGATTTAAATCTTTTGCTACAAATTGCCAAATTACTTTCTAAAATGATTGTACCAGTTTATATTTACCCTCCCCTCTTTAGTAAGAGAATGTTTATTTCTAGTATTGCTAGTAACATTGGCTTCTAATTATCATCATACTGATAAAGAAAACGGTATCTATTTGTGTTTGCATTTTCCAACTACTAGTCATGCTGTTCCTTTATACTTATTAGCCATGTAAATTTCTTGTTTCACAACAGTCTATTATATCCATTGTCCATTCTTCTACTGGGCTGCTCAATTTTTTCTTATCATGAGAACATCCTAGATTAAGCCTTTTTAAGATAATATATTACAGACGTTTTATACAGTTTATCATGTTTTAATCATCTTTCTGGTGCTTTTTACATACAGAAGATTTCTCATTTCTAAATAGTTAAACCTATTTGTTTTTCTTTTATACTATTTGTATGCTAGAAAGGCTTTTCCCACCCCCAAGATCATATAAATACTTACCTATATTCTCTTCTTTAAGTTATTTAATGAGTTTCACTTTTTATATTTAGTCTATAATCCATCTGGAATTTACATTAGCATTATAAGTTTCTAACTTTATTCCTTTCCATATACCTAAACACTTGATCATGTATCTTCTATTTCTGTGGTTTTTCAAATACCTTTTTAAAACACTGGAATGCTTTCTCCAAGCAAAATTATTTTACATGAGAAGCCATTATATGTAATACAAATATAAATGGAGCTGTGCTATGAACCAGAGGTAGGGTGAGGGGTACGGGGTAGCGATTTTCTTCATTAGCCTGCAACACTTCACAGAGCACCATTTGCAAATTATTTATTCTTTCCCCACAGATTTGAAATATCACTGTCATATTGTATTACCTAACTTCAGTCTGCTCTGATCTCTCTGTTCTATTCTGGTCATCTGGTCATCTATGCTTTTACCAGCAGCCTGTTGTTTCAAGCTATAACTTTAAAATATACTTTCAAATCTGCACTTACACACACACACACACATTTACACTTACACCACATTCTTTTTCAAATTTTCTTGGTTAATTGTGTCCATTTGTTTTTCCATATGAACTTTTTTTTTTTTTTTTTTTTAAGATGGAGTTTCACTCCTGTTGCCCAGGCTGGAGTGCAATGGCACAATCTCAGCTCAATCTCGAGGTTGCTCACTGCAACCTCAACCTCCCCCTCCCAGAGGTTCAAGCAATTCTCCTGCCTCAGCCTCCTGAGTAGCTGAGATTACAAGTTCCCCCCACCACGCCAGGCTAATTTTTGTATTTTAATAGAGATGGGGTTTTACAATGTTGGCCAGTCTGTATGAACTTTTTAATTACTCTTTTAGTCTTATTCACCTCCAAAGCCACCAATTATATTTCAAGAAGATTACATCAATCAAATTTACAAATTGTTGTGGGGTTTGTAGACATCTTAAATTTGAATATTTTGATCTAAAACTCTAACACACTTTTCCATATTTCAACTCAGCTTTTCCTTTAACAAAATTTACCATGAATTTTATACATTTCTTATGATGCTTCTAACTAGGTATTTTATATGTGTTGTATTATTGTTATTGGAATAATTATAATACATTTCACATCTGGTTATTATCAACTTCTATGAAAACTTTTGTTTTTGTTCTCTTAATGATTTTAAAATTGTTTTTCTTGATTCTTTGGGGTCAGTAGTCAAATCACTATCAAAGAATAATCTGTCTTATGTTTCTTATTTCTTTTTCAAATCTAATTGCATAGGCTAAACATTTCCAGAAGAATATTAAATGATACAGATGCTAATGAGGACTCTTCTTTTGACCCTGATTTTGACAGGGATACTATTAAGTATCATATAAACCATTTAAAATAAACATTGCATAACGTATTGATAAGGACTTACTTTTCTACCCTAAGTTTTGTAAAGATCTTTTTTAAAATAGATGTTGATTTGTATCAAGTTCTTTTTCCGCATCTGGCTCTTTTTCTCCTTTCAATTATTAATATGATTAATTACATTGATATATTTTCTCACATCAAGTCATCTCTGAATTTCTGGAAGTTATAGGTTAATCATATATTGTTCTTTTAATATAATGCTGGATTTGATTTGCTAGAAATTTATTTAAGAATTCTGCATCTGTGTTTGTAGGAGAAATTAGCTGACAGCATTAGAGTTTCGATACTTTGTTAGGTTTTGGTATCAGTTACATTAGCTTCATAAAATGATTTAGGAAGCTAAATCTAATATCATGATTTTAATAAAGTATATGCTTCCAGGGTAAATTGCAAACACGGCTCATTATCAGTAATGATGAACTATTTCATTTACATCAGTGAATTCCATAAGACAAAGTTCCCCAAGCAAGGTTAGGCAATAAATTGTCATACAGATGATGGTAAAGACTTTGAGTATAGCCAACACAGGGATTTACAGGTGGATTCTACCCTTTAAAAATGAATACTGAATTCTAATACTCAAGTTGATACAATTTGCAGGGATAGCATGCTCAGAAGGGTCATAGTGGTATGACCATTTAAAACAGACAAGGTTCACTAAAAGTATCAAAGCGGAAGTCACTATGAAGCAAAAGAGTATAATGTACATAAGCAAATTAAATTCCATTCAGCAAATATTTATTGAGTACAGTTGTTTTACCAAATGTTTACATGCCTGGTATACCAGATACCAGATACTGTCCTAAATGCTGTAAGATATTCCTAAAATCCCACTTGGGATACTTGTTAAAAAGCAAGATTCCTGAGACCTGGTCCAGGTTTACTGAATCTGAATTACAGGAGAGGTATCAAGCTTGTTTGTTTTTAATAAGCATCCAGATCATTCTTACCATCAGGAAAGTTTGGGAAGCCCTGGGTATAGGAGATTCAGAAATCAGTGGGATATCCCTAGTGGCCTCATCAATTGTTGCACTGAGGAGCACTGGTCCCTGGGACATGCACTGGACATCCAACATCTAGACTTGAAACTCTCAGCCTCCAAATGAGACTGAGGGGACATCCCTAAGCCACAGACAGCTTTGCAGAAGCCCCTGAATTTCTCTCTAGAGATGTTTAGAGGTGCAATCTGCTTATAAGCAGGGGCAAAGGAACTTGTTTTACAAGTTTATTGCATAGCAAAATCACTCTGTATTTGATCACATGTTTAAGTGGAGTGACTTTGGGAGGCCAATGGAAATTATAGAGAGACTAAAGCCATTCCATGCCAACATTTGGCACCCTCACTGCTACAGGAGTTGGGCCTTTCTCTCAAAATATATTTTGACCAAAAAAAAACCTGAGTCTTTGTCCTTATTAAAGAAAAGAAAAATGTAAGCCTCCCCCAGGGACAGAATTCTGAATGGAAACATGAAGATGCAAGTGAGAGCAATAGCTTGAGAGATTCATGGAATTTGATTATTTAGGATGGGGAGAATTTAACATGTGCATGGGTAGAGAGAAAAAGAAAAGTCAGGAGAGCAAAATTTGGAAGCTATGAAAATGAGGGAAGGAATTTGGAGTAGAGCAGAGGAACCAGGACAAGAGTCTGAAGGTAACCAGACTCACTGCTAGGAGCCAGGGCAGGAGGGAGTGAGCAAGAGAGAGGAATGTGGGCATATGAGTATTGTCAAGCTGCCCCTGGCTCTTCTCAGCGTTGGAGCCTTTGCTGACTACTCTGTTTTCTGCTCATCATCTGAACCAATCCTGACTAGGAGAAGAAAATTATTAACAACCTGAGCCTCCCATCAGACACCTGGAGCTATTCTTCTGGGCATAGATCTGTTCTGAAGTGTGCCCAGGGTAAATACTGAACATCTAAATGACCACCAAGCTACCACCTTCCCTTAATCAGACTGACTGGTCAATCTCGTGTTCATCTCAGCTACTGCAAATGAGTAAGCAGTTGTTTACATTTTGTCTACCTTTCCTAGGAAATAGATCTGGCCAGACAAGGGGCTAGAGTTGTAGCTCCATCAGATCAGTATTGGCAATTGCTTTCATGTATTCTGCACCTTAGGGCCAATGAGCTTATGAAGGAGGCAATCAACATCCTCTTGTAGAGATTTCAGCTGCTCTGTCATAGAGCCACATCCTTGAGAACACTCCTAGAATGGAACAGAGCTTCTCATAGTGCTGTCCTGGGATTAGTAGCATCAGTATCACCTGGGAACTTGTTAAACATGCAAATTCTTCAGCCCCATCCCAGACCCACTGAATCAATAATTCTTCAGGTAGGGCCCAGCGATGTGGGTATTAACACATGATTCTGATGGGTGCTAAATTTTGCAAACCACCATCCTAATGAAAAGGCCAGTTACTGCCAAGTTCTCCTCTCTCTGGCCCTTCTCAGTAGCATCTTGAGGTAATGGCTGCTGCGTCTAAGCTGACTCACTTGCTCCTGCTCACTCAATTCATTCTCACTGACTCTCTTTTCTCCTCTACTGGCCTCATCCCTTCATCAGCAGGGTCCGATGGAAGCCAGTGAACTCTTGTGTTTCTGGCCAGATTCCACCTCTTTCTAAAAATTCACAGCCTCAAACTGTTATCTTGATGATGACTATCAACACCACTTTTCTCGTGCCTTTATTTCTTCATCCAAGGACTCTAGTCCCCATACAGTTCTATGTAACCCTGTCTTCCTCCTTTCCCCAACTCCTGACAACACATCTACTGGGCCCTCTGGAATTTATGAACCTTCATCAGCAAAATCCCTAAAACCTCAATCTCATCTCTTAATATTAGCTTCACTTTATTGTTGCAATTGAAGGCTCTAGTTTGGTGTCTGTTAAAAGGTAAGCCTCATGCCACTGGGCATGAAGTATGGAGTAGGTTTCCCTTATGCTCCCCATTGCTATTTCCAGCCCATTCTCCCTTCTCCTGAAAACGCCCAGCTTTGAATCTCATCACCCTCTAACATCCATTTATTCTTCTTATAATAGTCATTTACCCACCTCCAAATCACTCCTACCCACTCCTTGAAGATATTGGTTCACAATACGACTGTCCTAATTCTTCAGGATTTCCATACTTACGTCGATGATCTTTTCAATAACCTGGTTTCTCAGCTCCTTGATCTCCTTTCCCCCAGTGATCTTATCATCCCTGTTACCTCAGCACTTACTTCCATGGTCACATCCTGGATCTTGTCATTACCAATAACTCATCCATGATGTCAATTCCAAGCATCTCACTCTCATAGCCACTTCCCATCTTTCCAGCTCACTTGTAGTCCAATTCTAACAGTGCTTCATCTCCACCAGAACCTCATCTACCTCATGTGGTCATTTTCTTTCCCAACCAGCCTAAGATTTTTATCTTCTATCATTTAAATCACTCCCTTGCACACACCCTCAATTCTCTTGTTCCTCTCTCACTTCAGACTCTCATTGGGGAAAACTGAATCACCGTTGAAATCCTCCAGAAAGTGAAGGGTAAAAGTATGTCTTCTGCTGAGATTCTTAAGGAACAGTAAGGCAGCTAGCCTTGAGTATTTTCTTTGAGCTACACATAGTTGAGTGTCTTCCATATATTGACTCAATTAATACTCATAATCCTATTAAGTAGTATTCTGTAATTATTCTATTATTATATCTTACTTTACAGATGATATATCTCTCAGAGATAAAGCAACTTGCCCAAGGCCAGACAGGTAGCAAGTGACAAATTCAGAGCTTGAAGCCAGGCAATCTACTTCTAGCACTGAGCTCTTAACCACTCCATGATACTGTCTATGAGAGGACAGATACAGTAGATGGCATGTCAACATGAAGACTGGGGTAAGCCATCAGGGAACTCACTCTGGGTCATTCCAATTTTTTTACTTAAAGGGAGAAGTGAGAAGGTCTTAGAAAGTGCTGCTTGATAGAAATATAACATGAGCCCCGAGTGTGAGGCATATATATAATTTTACATTTTCTAACAGCCACATTTAAATCACAAAAAGAAACAGGTAAAGTTAAAATTAAGCCCATCCTGTCAAAAATATAATTTCAATATTATATCACATATCAATTGTGACAATCTTTTACATGCCCTTTATGTCTTAGAAATTCATCATCTATTTTAAACTTAGAGTATATCTCCATTTAGACTAGCCACATTTCAAGTGCTCAGGGTCTGCCATATTGGACAGTGCAGCCAATGGTAGGATGACTTAGAGTGAATTGATAATATGGAGATTAAGTATTTAAGGAGAAACATAAATTACCTGTTGTTTGGTTTATCTTAGGTAGTCTGAAGGAACAAATAACAGTACTGACAAGTAGAAGCCAGATCTATATTGAAATAAGACAATATAAATCTATATGACTGTGTATGTGTGTATTTGTATATGTATACACTCGCACAAATGTGTTGGGTGTATGCAGATTCAGCATTCACGATTGGTAAGCCAGAAACTGGCATAATTTGGTATCAACAGGATTTAATGTCTTCCCCCACAAAGTACTTAAGCTACTCAGAATAGAATATATAGCCTTTGTTTGGGAATTAATCCCTGGTTGTCTTCTGTCTGTCCATCCCTTGTCTAATTTTCAGTCTTGCAGTCCTCATATCCAATCTTCTTTCCAGTCTAGTACCTCAGACCGTTTTCAGACCTTCCCCTTTCTCTTCACTCTTTTGAATCTCTCCTCAGATTCAGACACCCATGGGTTAACACAGTGATCATAGACTCACTTTGGCCCTGCCCTTGACCTTTCCACACCCATACCTTTCCCTCAGCTAGTTTTATTACTATCACGAAACCAAGTCCTATAGAATGACACCAGAGATTTTCCCATTAAGTACCTACATTCGACATGGCATCCTTGTCTTCATGTAATTCCCCCACTTCATTGAAATTTTGTCATCTCTTTAGTAGTGAATATTCAGTAAGATCCAGGATCCAGAGGATTGTTTCATTACCATTTAGGTTAAGAATCACAAAGCAATTTACCTGGTGGCCAGATTGGAAGACAGGAGTTAGAAAGGGAAAGAAAAATGGCTGAAAAAATTGTATAGCTATAAATATATTTTTAAACTATGTACCAATATAATAGCTATGAAATTGAATCCTCTTCCCTAGGGTAAGTAAGTAACAGAGTATCATAGGCCTTGGCAGGCAGAATAACCCCCTTTTCCAAGCTGGAAGATATCATCCTTTGATCAAAAACATAAGATCCTTTCATTTTCCCCACTACAGTCAGCGCTTCAATTTCAAAGGCCACTCACTGTTTCTGATCCGTTATCAGTCAGGCAGACTCAACACACATAGAGAAAGCCACTTTAGTAAAAGCTGCTACCTCCTTTATCACAAATGCAGACTTAAGGATCTTATCCTGCTAAAACTGTACAGCACAACGAAAAAAGGCGGAAGTGGGGGCAGAGGAAAGCCAACTTCATCATGGGAAGTTCCAATTTGAGAGGAGCAGAGATGTCAAACATAGCCGAAATATGGAAAGTCGCCTAATATGACTGATAGATCCCTTTGTTTCTGAGCCAATTTCACTCCTCATATTGGGATTTCCAAAACAAAAATACCAGGATGCTGTTAGGCAGGTAAAAATATGACACTGCAACCAGGAAGGTATGTGAATACGTTCCATGACCTAATACACGTCAGGCACAGTGCTGTCTTTTTAAAATACAGCAAACCTCACAATCCCCTCAGCATGAAGAAAAGGGGGCTTAGAGAAGTTACACATGGTATACTCTTAAGTGAACTGTCATTCGAATCCCTGCTTCGCCCACCCTGAAGCCAAGGCTTTTTCTTTCCTTTTCATTGTTTGTTTTCATCTCTTTCTCCTATAGCACCCTGCCTCCATAGAAACAGGAGGAGGCTTGGGTGTGTGTTGGTCTGTGGACTGGTTTAGCCAGAAGGACAAGCCCAACCACACAAACATTTGTTTTCACTTTGTCCATTCTGTGTACATCATAATTGTGCACCCCTCAAAAAAATGTTAGGTTAAATAAACACAGGACACGTAAAAACATCTCTGCCTCATCCCCACAACATAAATCATATTTGCCAAATGTTACATTTGCTAAATTGGTGGCTCACCGCTCTTAAACTACTAATTTACTCACATGCTTAACTTCAATGGAACTACAGTGTCATGTTCTTCAGGTGACTTTTTTTCAGGGGCACTGATATCACTCATCCATATTATTCATTTAACAAATTTATTCAACAAAGAACAATTAGATAAAGGACAAAAAGGCAAAGGATGGTTGGAATGGAAACACTGGAATCAAGTCAAATAAACTATATACTCCAACTATAAATGTAGTTTCCTTAACTAGTTTTATTTCGGACTTCTGTTACTTCCCCATGTTTCCTTGTGTGATATTATGAAATGCATATTTGGTCTTCTTCCTCATTTCCTGACTTAAGCATCCAAAATCCTTACAATTCCCAAGAGATAAGAGTATCTTCTGTTAGCCAGGTGTGGTGGCTGCTCGCCTGCAGTCCCAGCTACTTGGGAGGCTAAGGCAGGAGGATCACCTGATCTAGGAGGTCAAGGCTGCAGTGAGCTGTGGTCATGCCACTGTGCTCCAGCCTGGGCAACGGAGTATCCTGTCTCAGAAAAAAAAGAAAAATAGTATCTTTTGTGTTCTAATGAGATGACTGGTGGCTGGGAGCCCCTAGATTACTTCAGGATGGGGGCTGGTTGCCAAGGGAACTAACTATGAGATTAGAGGATTAGAGCTTTCAGTTCTACTGCCCTCAGGGGGTTTCCACACTGGCAAGCAAGCACTCATTCACACGTGACGAGGGAGGTGCACCCCATGAGGACAGACGTTTCTGTACTCAGGCACCTTCAAGACCTTGCACTTCTCTCTTCATCTGGCTATTTGTTTGTATCCTTTAAATTATCCTTCGAAATAAACAGGCAAACATACGTAAAATGTTTCCCTGAGTTCTAGGAGCTGCTTTAGCAAATTAATCCAACTGGAGGAGGGGCCCTAGAAACCCCAGTTTATAGCCAGTGGGTCAGAAGTTCCTGAAGCCCAGACTAATGACTGGCTCCTAAAGTGAGGGGCAGTCTTGTGGGACCGAGCCCTCAACCTGTGAGACCTGATGCTACCTCCAAGTGGATACTGCCAGAATCGAATTGAATTAGAAGACACCCAGCTGGTGTCAGCTGCAGAACTGATTGCTTCCTAGTATGTGTGGAAAAGCCCCACACATCTGGTCACAGAAGTGTTCTGTGTTGTAAGAGCACAGTAGAAGGAAAAAACAGGTATTTTTTTACTCATTATTTGCATGAATTTTTTGTGAATGAACTTACTTTACTGGGTTTTTTATTATAAAATTATTTACAATGTTATAATTATATATAATAATATTAATTATAAAAATAGCACATACTGTGGAAAAACATAGATTCTCTGTATCATGTTTGGTATGGATTCTTTCACACCTTTTTTCCATATGCTATACAAACATAATTATACAGAAATTATACATAGTATTTTTTATAAAAAAAAAATACTATACACTACTCAGGCCGGGCACAGTGGCTCACATCTGTAATCCCAGCACTTTGGGAGGCCAAGGTGGGAAGATCACCTGAGGTTGGGAGTTCAAGACCAGTTTGACCAACATGGAGAAACCCTGTCTCCACTAAAAATACAAAATTAGTCGGGCGTGGTGGCGCATGCCTGTAATCCCAGCTATTCAGGAGACTGAGACAGGAGAACTGCTTGAACCTGGGAGACGGAAGTTGCGATAAGCCAAGATCGCACCATTGCACTCCAGCCTGGGCAACAAGAACAAAACTCCATCTCAAAAGATAATAATAATGAAAATAAAATAAAATATAAAAATTGCTCTACACTATTCAATAATTTGTATTTTTTTCACTTAGAATATATCATGCATACCCCTCCAGATCAGTACATTTAGGTTGACTTCTCTTCTAAGTAATTACATCATTTTCCATTATAACTATATCGAAATATATTTACTTCTCTAGAGATGAACATTTTGGATATTTTCAAGCTTTTGGTGGATGCTTTACTATAATATATACTATTACAACAAACTTTTTTGTACACATATTCTTCTGTGCAGGTAATTGGGGCTATAGCTTATTGTGATATAGCCCTCAAAACAGAGCAATTAATTCAGGGGCTATGCACATTTCTTATTAACAATATTGTTGTTATTATTGCTATTATTTAGAGATTGTCTTACTTAATCACCCAGGTTGGAGTGCAGTGGTATGATCATAGCTCACTATAGCCCTGAACTCCTGCACTCAAGTGATCCTCCCACCTCAGCCTCCCAAGTATCTAGGACTACAGATATGCACCAATAAGCCCAGCTAATATTTTTTTTCATTTTAGTAGAGACAGGGTCTCGCTATGTTGCCCAGGTTTAACAATATTATTGAGACACAGACCTTAAGTGTACAATTTAATCAGTTTTAACATATACGCACACAACTGACTGATACCCATATCAAGATATGGAACATTTCCACCATCCAGAAAGTTCTCTTATGTCTCTTTCTAGTCAAACAAGTCCTCAAACTGTAGATCAGCCACAGATCTAATTTCTCCTGCTTTATGATTTCCTACAAACAAATTATAAAGTTTGCATCCTTTGGTGTTTGGCTTCTTTTATTCAGTATAATAGCAGTAGCTTATCCATTGTATTGTACAGATAAACCACAATATTCATTTCTTTTTAACTGTATGAATATTCCACAATATATTCAAATATGAAGAAAGTAAGGGGAAAAAAACCTGCAGGAAAAAGAATTCCTAAGGAAGGCAAGAGGAAGACAATATTGAACATAAAAATACATATAAAATATGGAAAAAGACAGAAAGATAATAGAACTTATAAATAAATCTAAGAGCTTTAGTTTTAAATATAAAAATCAATAAGATAGTCCAAACTCTGACAAGATAATTAAGCAAACCAACACAAAAGAAGACAAAATCAGACATACAATTTACAAATAATATAGAGAATATAAAAACCGTATAGGCTTTGTTTAATTCTAAGCAAATTTTATCCAAACCAAAGCTAATACAATTGAAAAGCTTAAGAAAACACCTAATTTTCCAGAAGTATATGTAGTTGACTTGAAAAGGAGAAAAACTGAATAAACCAAATAAATAGAATAAGTTAAATAAATTATGACAGACGCCTCTTATAAAAAAATAAGTCTCTAGACCTATTCTGTTTTCCAGTGAGGATTTTTTAGACTTCATGTTTCCTTCCTTATTTTATCTTATATATATTTTTCTTTGCATTTTTGACAAATTTTTAATTTAACTGAACAAAATTTATATCCTTTTATTGATATAATAATCTATTAGCAGTATTTTCTATGGTATTAAAAATCCTTTATAATATTAATAGCTGCAAAACATTGAATCTTAATGTGCTAATTATGAACATATATATGTTTGGCACTTTTTTGTTATTAAAATCACTACTCAGTTGAACTTCTTTGTCCCTAAATCACTTTATATTTTTTCAGCTTTTTTTTCCCTTATTTAGTCACAATGTATGAACATTTTTAAGGCCCTTGAAAGAGTGCCATAGTGCTTTCCAAAGAGCTTACACCAACTACACTTAGAGCAAGAATATGTGAGTTTCCTCTCTCAAACGACACTCTCACCAACATTTGAGTAATATCCATTTTTTAAATCTTGGGCTGATTTCTTAGATGAATGTAACAACTCAACTTAATTTAAATGTCTGTAATGCTGGTAACAACTTTCCAAATATGTATTAGTGTTTTCCATTTCCTTTGCTTTAGATCGTCTTTTCTGCTAATTAGCTTATTTATATACTAAGATGGTTTTGGACCTTTCCCATTTAAGGGGCTCCTACTGAGTAAGAATTCGGGTTTTTTGCTATTTGTTACATGCATATTTTCACAGTTTTTCTTATTATTATATATCTTGACACACAGTTTTTATATGTAATAAAATACTTTGAGATTTTCTCCATGTTCTTCAATTTTATCAAATTTTTCCACACTCAGATACTTAATATTATTTTTCTATAGTTTCATCATTTTTAAACATAAAATAAAAATCATATATTTCTAATCATTAAAATCATATATACTAACTACAGATATTTGATAAATACAAAAGGTATTTAAGAGAATCAATATCCTCTTCCCTTTTATGTCACAATAATCTAGTAGAAATTCAGGAATAAATTAATATTAGGAAATATATTAATAAATTTATACTAATAGACCAGTAAGATAAATCATATGACCTATATAGATGCCCCAAATAGGATTTAATAAAAATCAACACTAGTACCTAATTTTAGAAAACTTAATAAATGAGGTATAGAAGAGCAAAATAGAGGAAGTAATAAAGATTAGAACAGACAAAAATAGAGACTAGAGAAACAATACAGGAAATAAAACCAAATTTACTTCCTTGGGAAAAAAAAAAAAAAACTGACAAACTTTTACATAGATTGACCATGAATACCAGAGAGAAGAATCAAATTACTAAATTCCAGAATGAAAGAAAGTACATTACTACTGACTTTACAGAAATAAAAAGAATTTTAAGGGAATTCTATGAACAATTTTATGCCAACAAATTAGATAAGCTAGATAAAATGAATAAATCTCTAGGAAGACAGAAACAAAACTGACTCAAGAAGAAATAGAAAATACAAATGTAACTATAACAACTAAAAAGATTAGATTAGTAATCAAAAATGTTCCTAGAAGGAAAACTCAGGACAAGATGGCTTCAGTAGTAAATTCTACCAAATATTAAAGAAGAGCTAATATGGCTGGGCGAGGTAGCTCATACCTGTAATCCCAGCACTTTGGGAGGCCAAGGCAGGCGGATCACGAGGTCAGGAGATCAAGAACATCTGGCTAACACGGTGAAACCCAAACCCTACTAAAATTACAAAAAATTAGCTGGGCGTGGTGGCGGGCACTTGTTGTCCCAGCTACTCAGGAGGCTGAGGCAGAAGAACCGCGTGAACCCAGGAGGCAGAGCTTGCAGTGAGCCAAGATTGCGCCACTGCACTCCAGCCTGGGCAACAGAGTGAGGCTCCATCTCAAAAAAAAAAAAAAAAAAAAAAAAAACATGAATTATTCAGAAACTTTTCCAAAAAATAAAAGGAACACTTCCAAACTAACATATTCTATGAGGTCATTAATACCCTGATACCAAAATCAAAGACATCACATGAAAACTTTGGCCAGGCGTAGTGGCTCACGCCTGTAATCCCAGTGCTATGGGAGGCCAAGGTGGGCAGATCACGAGGTCAGGAGTTTGAGACCAGCCTAGCCAAAATGGTGAAACCCCATCTCTACTAAAAATACAAAAAAATAGCCAGGCATGGTGGTAGGCACCTGTAATCCCAGCTACTCAGGAGGCTGAGGCAGGAGAATCACTTGAACCCAGAAGGCGGAGGTTGCAGTGAGCCAAAACTGTGCCACTGCACTCCAGCCTGGCAACAGAGCGAGACTCCGTCTCACAAAAAAAAAAAAAAGGTGGGGGGGGGGAAGAAAACTACAGTCAGTGTACCTCATTAATATAGACACAAATATTCTCAGTAAAATACTACCAAACTGAATCTAGCTACATATAAAAAGGATTACATGCCATGACCAAGTAAGATTTACCCCCAGGAATACAAGTATGTTTCAGAATAAAAAATTAGTCAATAAAATATATATTAATAAAGTAATTTATCAAAACTTGATGATCATCAATGCATAAAAAGTATTTGACACTCTAGGGGTGGACCTGAGCATCAGTATTTTCTAAAAACTCCTCAGCCAATTCTAATGTGGAACCAAGGTTAAAGCCCCCTCCTCTACATCAGTTCTACTCTTTGGAAGGAGCCCCTCCCTAATGATAAACTTGTAAACCTCACTGGGAATGCTCAGAACTGTTGCCATGAAAACATTTCAAATTTTATTGTGAAATATTTAGGCTCTGAACCTGGTAGTTTTTGTGTTAGAAAAACATCCTTTACCTACTTCTCTAGGCTAATCAAGTTGTAATTAATTGCATGGGAATCTCAGGTTTTTCAGTGTTTTGACTGGGTTTAAAGAAGTGGTCTGTTTGAAGGATTCAATACATCCACAATCTGTCAGTAGAAGTTAGCAGTCCATAAAGAATTGCTTTCATGGAAAGATTAAGAAGATGGCTAGTTAGAATGGTGATCATTATAAAGTCAGGAAACAGCTGAAGCCGGAGAGGATGTGGAGAAATAGGAACACTTTTACACTGTTGGTGGGAATGTAAATTAGTTCAACTGTTGTGGAAGACAGTGTGGTGATTCCTCAAGAATCTAGAACTAGAAATACCATTTGACCCAGCAATCCTATTACTGGGAATATACCCAAAAGATTATAAATCATTCTACTATAAAGACACACGCACACGTATGTTTACTGCAGCACTGTTCACAATAGCAAAGTCTTGGAACCAATCCAAATGCTCACCAATGATAGACTGGATAAAGAAAATGTGTCACATATACACCATGGAATATTATGCAGCCATAAAAAAGCATAAGTTCATGTCCTTTGCAGGGACATGGATGAAACTGGAAACCATCATCCTCAGCAAAATAACACAAGAAGAAAAAACCAAACACCGCATGTTCTCACTCATAATGGGAGTTGAACAATGAGAACACATGGACACAGGGAGGGGAACATCACACACCGGGGCCTGTCAGGAAGTTGGGGACTGGGGAAGGGATAGCATTAGTAGAAATACTTAATGTGAAAAACAAGTTGATGGGTGCAGCAAACCAACATGGCACATGTATACCTATGCAACAAATCTGCACATTGTGCACATGTACCCCAGAACTTAAAGTATAATAATTAAAAAAAAGAAGATGGCTGTCACATATTTTGTCATATTATGCAGACCACCCACAACCATACCTAGGAATCATTTAAATCCAAGTGGGGACCAGAGATACATTTGGAGTATCTTGAATTGAACCTGATATTAAAAACTGTAAAATAATATATCCCAATTCAGGTAACCAACATAACAACTAGGACCCCATAGAAAGTAAGAGTATGGGATAGGTGTGGTGGCTCACAGCTATAATCCCAGGGAGGCCAAAGAGGGTGGATCACCTGAGGTCAGGAGTTTGAGACCATCTGGCCAACACGGTGCAACCCTGTCTCTACTAAAAATACAAAAATTAGTCAGGTGTGGTGACATGCACCCGTAATCCCACCTAGTCAGGAGACTGAGGCAAAAGAATCACTTTAACCAAGGAGATGGAGGTTGCAGTGAGCTGAGATAGGGCCACTGCACAACAACCCGGGCAACAGAGATTCTGAGGAAGAAAATGAGAGTATGCTCAGTCTAGCTTACTGTTCTATCAGTCTGTTCTGATTTTGTAGAATATTAATATTAATACGAATTCTGGAGGACTATTATGGCAGAGGAACTTCTTATTCCCTGTAACTTAAGGGGGATCAAAGTACTCCCTGTTTTCATTTCAAACTTTGGTACCTTAAGTCATAAAATAAAAGAAAAAGAAAAATAAATCATGTCCTTTGCAGCAACATGGATGCAGCTGGAGGCCATCATCCGAAGCAAATTATTGCAGGAACAGAAAACCAAATACCAGCCAGGCACGGTGGCTCATGCTTGTAATCCCAGCACTTTGGGAGGCCAAGATGGGTGGATCACTTCAGATCAGGAGTTCGAGACCAGCCTTGCCAACATAGTGAAACCCCATCTCTACTAAAAATACAAAAATTAGCTGGGCATGGTGGCACATGCCTGTAATCCCAGCTACTTGGGAGGCTGAGGCAGGAGAATCGCTTGAACCCAGGAGGCAGAGGTTGCAGTGGGCCAAGATGGAACCACTGCACTCCAGCCTGGTTGACTCTATTTTGGGGAGAGAGAAAAAAAAAAAAAAGAAAACCAAGTACTGCATGTTCTCATTTATAAATGGGAGATAAACACAGAGTATTCATGGACATAAAGATGGCAACAATAAACACTAGGGACTACTAGACGAGGAAGGGAGGCAAGGGGTGAAAAACTGTTAGGTACCATGCTCACTACTTGGGTGACAGGATTAATTGTACCCTCAATCAGCACCACATAATATACCCATGTAACAAACCTGTACATGTACCCCAAATCTAAAATAAAATTGAAATGATTTTTTTAAAAGAAGAAAAAAAAAAAAAACAGAAGAAGCAACATTAAATGTTTTTCAGGCCGGGCACGGTGGCTCACGCCTGTAATCCCAGCACTTTGGGAGGCCGAGGCAGGCAGATCACAAGGTCTGGAGTTTGAGACCATCCTGGCCAACATGGGGAAACCCCGTCTCTACTAAAAATACAAAAAATGAGCCGGGCATGGTGGTGCACACACGTAGTCCCAGCTACTCGGGAGGCTGAGGCAGGAGAATCACTTGAACCCAGGAGGCAGAGGATGCAGTGAGCCCAGATTGTGCCACTGCACTCCAGCCTGGCGACAGAGCAAGACACTATCTCAAAAATAAATAGATTAATTAATTAATTAATTAAATGTTTTTCAAGGGTTCTGGCTAATCTAAAATCCTTAGATTCATAATGACAGTGTTGAACCAAAGATAATAACCTGGGCAGCATGATATAGGTAAGCTCAGGGGCAGGTCAACTTTCCCAAAGTAAAATAAATTCAGTGACACAGAGCTGAAAATATCCTGGCTATTAGGCCACTGTGTTTGACACATCAAAAAAGGCAGTTTCAAGGAGTAACACAGTTTTTCTTTTCTATTAAAAAAAAAAAAAAAAGTCATTTCCTTGATTGTGGTGAAAGTTTCCCGGGGGTATGCATATGTTCAAACTCAACAAATTGGGTACATTATATACGTGCAGTTTTGTGGATCAATTACACCTTAATAAACCTATTTTTTAAAGGAAAAAAATACTTTGGTGCAAAAATCATAGCTCTAAAATACAAGGATGCCAACATTGTTTCCAACAATAAATTGACCATAACACCAGTTAAAGGATTTGTGAAAAGATACAAAAAAAAGAAAGAAAAAAGAAACAAAAAAAATTTTTTTTAAAGAATTTGTGAAAAGAAAACTTATCCTGGCTATCATCGCCCTGTTCAATCCTCAAAAAATGAATCTGGTTTTAAAAGTTATGCTAGACGTGGTGGCTCACACCTTTAATCTCAGCACTTTGGGAGGCCGAGGTGGGTAGACTGCTTGAGCCCAGGAGTTTGAGACCAGCCTGAGCAACATGGTGAAACCCCATCTCTACAAAAAATAGAGAAATTAGCTGGGCATGGTGGTGCACGCCTGTAGTCCCAGCTACTCAGGTGGCTGAAGTGGGAGAATCGCTTGAGCCTGGGATTTTGAGGCTACAGTGAGCACAGTTCATGCCACTGTACTGCAGCCTGGGTGACAGAAATACTCTGTCTCAATTTTTTTTTTAAAGTGTTACAAGATTCTGATTGTTGAAGGAGATTGCCCAAAAATATTTGTAAGGTCCTTATGACTCACGTGCTGTTCAATAACTCAAGTTCATCCCCTGGAATTACTAAAGGATCACATCTCAATAATTGCTTTGACAGTTTATACTTAAAGAAAAGTTATAGGACAAACAGAAATATCTTCAGAGGTTATTCAGCTCCTACTTCTATTTGTTTTTACTACAGGAGTTAGTCACTGCCACAATCTGTAATAATGAATCAAGATGGGTTGCAGCAAATATGCCTGAAGTCAGGGAAACTTTCATTTCCTAAAAGGCTTCAGGATAGTCCCCAGTTCGTGGAATCCCATCCCATAAAAATTCCTGTGCTACATCTACAACCATCTGATCTTTGACCAACCTGGCAAAAACAAGAAATGGGGAAAAGATTCCCTATTTAATAAATGGTGCTGGGAAAACTGGCTAGCCATATGTAGAAAGCTGAAATTGGATTCCTTTCTTACATTTTATAGAAAAAATAATTCAAGATGGATTAAAGACTTCAATGTTAGACCTAAAACCATAAAAAGCCTAGAAGAAAACCTAGGCAATACCATTCAGGACATAGGCATGGGCAAGAACTTCATGACTAAAACACCAAAAGCAATGGCAACAAAAGCCAAAATTGACAAATGGGATCTAATTAAACGAAAGAGCTTCTGCACAATGAAAGAAACTACCAACAGAGTGAACAGGCAACCTACAGAATGAGAGAAAATTTTTATAATCTACCCATCTGACAAAGGGCTAATATCCAGAATACAAAGCACTTAAACAAATTTACAAGAAAGAAATCAAACCCCATCAAAAAGTGGGCAAAGGCTATGAACAGACACTTCTCAAAAGAAGACATTTATGCAACCAACAGACATATGAAAAAATGCTCATCATCACTGGTCATCAGAGAAATGCAAATCAAAACCACAATCAGATACCATCTCACACCAGTTAGAATGGCAATCATTAAATAGCCAGGAAACAACTGATGCTGGAGAGGATGTGGAGAAATAGGAAAACTTTTACACTGTTGGTGGGACTGTAAACTAGTTCAACCATTGTGGAAGACAGTGTGGCAATTCCTCAAGGATCTAGAACTAGAAATACCATTTGACCCAATGATCCTATTACTGGGTATATACCCAAAGGATTATAAATCATGCTACTATAAAGACACATGTACACGTATGTTTATTGTGGCACTATTCACAATAGCAAAGACTTGGAACCAACCCAAATCTCCATAAATGATAGACTGGATTAAAAAAATATGACACATATACACCACAGAATACTATGCAGCCATAAAAAAGATGAGTTCATGTCCTTTGTAGGGTCATGGATGAAACTGGAAACCATCATTCTCAGCAAATTATCACAAGGACAGAAAACCAAACACCGCATGTTCTCACTCATAGGTGGGAATTGAACAATGAGAACCCTTGGACAAAGGGTGGGGATCATCACATGCCAAGACTTGTTGAGGGGTGGGGGCTGGGGGAGGGATAGTATTAAGAGAAATACCTAATGTAAATGATGAGTTGATGGGTGCAGCAAAACAACATGGCACATGTATATATATGTAACAAACCTGCATGTTGTACACATGCACCCTAGAACTTAAAGTATAATTTAAAAAAAAGAAAATTCCTGTACTACCTCCTTTCTCGGGTATAGTGGTTCAAATATGACATTGAAGTGACCGGTGCCACTGTCAATACAATATTGTGTGATAAATTGTAACTCCAAAAGCATTCATGTACTTATTCTTACATTTATTCCTTCTTTTATTTAACGATGTGACTATGTATGAGTGAAAGAGTCAAAGTCACTGACCTCATAGAACTTAAATTGTAGTGGGGGAGACAGACTATAGCTGAATAACAAGTACCTTTGTGATATAATATGAGGTATTGGTAAGTGCTGTGAAGAAAAATAAAGCAAGGTAAGGGAGAGGGTGATGATGTTCTATTATGTTAAGCAATGGTCTCTCTGAAAGGTCACATTTGAGCAGAGACATGAATAGAAAGGATGGGAAGAAAAATGAGTAAGAATGGATTATGAGCCTGCACTTTTATTTTTACCCTGAACCTCTCAAACAGCAGAGGTGGACATACCTAAACATGACTTCTTATCCCCCATTTGAATTATTCATTTGAATTTAGCACTGTTGTAACAAAATAGTTTTAGTAAGGTATCATTGACATATAATAAACTGCATATACTTAAATCACACGTTTCTATGTTTTGACATATCTATATACCCATAAAACCACAACAATCAAGAAAATAAACATGTTCATCACCACTAAAAGTTTCCTTGTATCCTGTTTTTTATCGTTCCCACCTGCCCTGCCCTGACCTCATCATCCCCACATAATGATTAATACATATTCTGTCACTGACACTAGTTTATACTTTCTAGAATTTTTTTAAATAAATTGAATCATATAGTATATACTCTTTTGTCAGACCTCTATTATTTAGCATAATCATTTTGAGACTCATTCATGCTGCACTACGTATCAAGAGTTCATTCCTTTTTATTGTAGAGAGGAATTCCTCTGGATTCATATGGATTCTATATTCATATGGATATGAGTGTTCTTCTGTATAAGAGCATTTGGGTCATTTCCAGTGTGGGGCTATTACAAATATCAATATAAACATTCCAGTGCAAGTCTTTATATGGACATATACTTCCTTTTCTCTTGAGAAAATACCTTGCAATGGAATGGCTAGATTGCAAAGCAGATGTATGTGTCTATCTTTTTAAGAAACTGCCAACTCTTTTCCAGAATAGTTGTACCATTTTATACTCTTACAAGCAGTGTATGAAAATTATAGTTATTCCACATTTTAGGCAACACTTGGTATGGTCAGTATATTTATTATAATTTTAGACATTCTAATTGCCATACAGTGATATCTCATTGTAGTTTATGATGAGCCTGCACTTTTTGATGATGAATGATGTTCATCATCCTTTCATGTGCTTACTTTCCATCTGTATATCTTCTTTGGTGAAGGGTTTATTCAAATCTTTTGACCATTTTTTAATTGAGTTGTTTGCTTTCTTATCATTTAATTTTGAACATTCTTCATGCATTCTGGATGCATGTCCTTTATCAGACACGTGCTCTACAAATATTTTTTTCCAGTCTGTGGCTTATCTTTTTAGCAAAGTCTCCCACCAATGACTTTCAAGATCAAAACGTTTTTTGTTGTTGTGTTTTGAGATAGTCTCGTTCTGTTGCCCAGGCTGGAGTGCTGCAATTTCAGCTCACTCTAACCTCTGCCTCCCAGGCTGAAGTGATCCTCACACCTCAGCCTCCCAAGTAGCCTGTACTACAGGCACATGTAACCATGCTCAACTAATTTTTGTATTTTTTGTAGAGACGAGGTCTCACCATGTTGCCCAGGCTGGTCTCAAACTCCTGGGCTCAAGCAATCCTCCCACCTTGGCCTCCCAAAGTGCTAGGATTACAAGCATGAGCCACCGTGCCCAGCCTGAAGATTAAAAGTTTTTAATTTTGATGAAATCTAATCTATCATTTTTTCTTTTTATAGACTGTGCTCTTGGTAGCATATCTAAGAAATCTTTAAGATCACAAAGATTTTCTCCTATTATCTGGAAGTTTTACAGTTTTAAGTTTTACAATTAGGGTTATGATCCATTTTCAGTTAATGATGCAAGGTACAAATCAAAGTGGTTTTCTTAATTTTTTTTCCTTGCATATGAATCTAACTCTTCTAATACTGTCTGCTGATGGATTCTTTCTCCACTGAATTGCCTTTGCACCTTTGTCAAAATCAGTTGTCATTGTATGTGTGAATCTATTTCTGGATTCTCTATTCTGTTCTAATGTTATGTTGTTTATCTTGATGTCAATATTATACTGTCTTGATTCTCTTCATTTTATAAGGAGTCTTAAAATCGAGTAGTTAGCCTTTAACTTTACTACTCTAGGTTATTATTTTGAACTAGTTTGCAGCTGATTCCTAATAAATCATCTAAAAAAAACTCAACTTCTCACAAAGCACAGGCCATGTAAAAGACTGGTACTCTAGTATTTTTGTATATTTCTCAGCAACAAACCCAATCCACCACCCTCTGAGCTGAGGTGGTGCAAACGTATTTCTTTTTTTGCCACCAGCTTCCATCGTTAGGCTCTGTAAAATAGGGGGCAAAAGAAGAAGCTGCACTGGTGAAGGAAGAAGGGATTTGCTCCTTCTTTTCACTTTCTGCTCTTGTGAGAATCACTCAAGCACTGCATCTCCACCCCAACAGCTGCAGTACCTCCCTGTAGCAGCAGCTAAATTCACCTTGCAGTTTTCTCAATACTTGCAGGACGAGCTTCATCACATTCGTACCCCAAGGGATACCAGAACAGCACTCTCTCCTCAAAGATCTCAGTTTCATCTTCTCGAAGTTTCTGAAGTTTTAATAATCTAGGCATTTTCCTTTTTTTTGTTTTTTTTTCCTATCAGTCCTAGGAGGTGGTAGGTGTTTCCCGCAATTGCTACCTTCATGGAACTTTAAAGCTCATTTACTTTCAGGTTAACAACTTTATACCTAGTTTAAAATTCCTTGTACTATATTCTTTCTGTTCAAATAACTAATATGGCTTCTGTCTTCTGACTAAGAAAAATGGCTAGCATCCTAATAGATCTGTGGTTCTCAAGGCATGATCCAGGGACCAGCAGCGTAAGCATCACCTGGGAACTTGCTAGAAATACAAATTCTCAAGCCCTGCATCAGACCTACTGAGTCAGAAATTGGAGTTGGGTCCAGCAATCTGAGCTTTATTTTCTTTTTCTGTTAAGCCCATCATTTAGAAAAATCTGAGCTTTAACGAGACCTCCAGGTGATTCAGATGCACACTGAAGTGTGAGAACCACTGTAATAGACTAAGTGAGGACTATGAGCCATCATAGTACCAATCCAATGAAATGGTCCAATCACAAAATTTGAAAATTATGAGTTTCTCAAGGGTGGAAGCCCTCTTCTTTTCATTTAAGCCCCTGTAAACCCAAAGTCTAATGTATTAATTCAAGAAACATTTTGAGTACTAAATGAGCTTGGCTTTCAATGATGGATGGATGGATGGAAGGAAGGAAGGAAGGAAGGAAGGAAGGAAGGAAGGAAGGAAGGAAGGAAGGAAGGAAGGAAAGTTTGGTTACACCAGTCTGTGGTTTCAAAACTATCCCAGACTTTTAAAAGTCCATATTTTCCTCATTTCTTCCAACAGTGGCCAAGAAACAATAGGCACATGGGAGTGCACAAAAACTAGCCAAGTTTCCGTGGGTGGCAAAGGGAGGAAGAAAGTGGGAGAACAAAAAATGAATGTCTCTTTTGTTCTCATGTACTTTTCTTTCTTCATTTTCTTAGTTCCTTGCAATTCCCCCTCTTGTGATCTTCTTTTTCCTGACACATAGAGAATCACACTTAAACAGACATGAATTCTACACTCCCAAGAGTGTGCATGCCTGTGCATAGGCACGCACATCTCCCAACACCCAACGTGACTTCTCTTCCCACACTTTTCCCGTCAGCCTTCTGACCCAAGACAGTAGCAGGCCTCACTCTATAGTCAGCTGTCCCTCTCTGCAGTTTATTTTTTTTTTCCTAGTGGATCCTTTCTATTGCTTACCACTTACAAAGTCAAGGTTCTGTTAAGACAAGGCAGACTGGCTTCGGGTATATTACAGGTCAGATAAAATCTTATGTTTTATCCTCTAATTTGGAATTCACTCTCTTTCCTTCCAAAATCTACATACCAAGGAGAAAACAGGTGATTAGAAAGAAAACAGCTACCATTTATTGAGCACTTACTATATGCAGGGCTATATATTAAAAACTTTATAAGATTACCATATCTTTTAGTTAAGTTTATTCTTAGGAATTTTTTGAGTACTATAAATGGGATTGTATTCTTGATTTCTTTTTCAGATCGATTGTTGTTAGTGTATAGAAGTGCTACTGATTTTTGTATTTTATTGAGACAGAAGTCTTGCTATGCTACCCAGGCTCCTCTCAAACTCCTGGGTTCAAGTGATCCTCCCACCTCAGCCTCCCTAGTAGCTGGGACTACAGGCATATGCCACCGTGCCCAGCTTGTATGTTGATTTTATATCCTTCAACTTTACTAACTTCACATATCAGTTCTAAGAGGTTTCTGGTAGAGTCTTTAGGTTTTTCTAAATACAATCCAACAATAACACTCCTTGGAATTTACCTAAGCAAATTGAAAACTTATGTCTACGCAAAAACCTGCACAAAGATACTTATAGCAGCTTTATTCATAATTACCAAACCTCGGAAGCAACCAAGACGTCCTTCAGAAAATGAATGGATAAACAAACTATGGTGTATCCAAACAATGGAATATTATTCAGTGCTAAGAAAGACATTGGCTTTTGAGCCTTGAAATGACATGGAAGAAACTTAAATGTATATTAGTAAATGAAAGAAGTCAATCTGAAAGGGCTACATATGGTTTGATTCCAACTATATGACATTCTGAAAAAGATGCAAGTATGGACACAGTAAAATGGTTGCCATACTTGGGAGTGAGAAGAATGAATAGGCAGAAAGCAGAGAATGTTTAGGGTAGTGAAACTACTCTATATGACACTATAATGTTGGACACATGTCACTACACATTTGTCAAAACCCATAGAACGTACCACACCAAGAGTGAACTCTAATGTAAACTATGGACTTTGGGCAATGGTGATGGTTCAAGGTAGGTTTATCAATTGTACCAAATGGTGCAGAACATCAGCAGTGGGAGAGGCTGTGTGTGTATGTGTGTGCAGCAGGACAGTGCGTGCATAGGAAGCATGTGCATCCCACTGATCTTTGCTGTGAACCTAAAACTGCCCTAAAAATAAATATTTTTAATTAAAAAAAATTATGAAGTAAGCAAAATTGTATCCATTTTCAAATATGAAGAAATAGAGAATGAAAGAGATTGAGTAATTTACCTAAGATACACCTGCTGTAAGGAAAAAGGATTCAACCTTCAGCGATTCCAGAATTTGTACTCTTAACTACTACAGAACAAGAAATCTCAGAATTATAAAGTATTATGATTGAAGGTATCTTAAACATTATCTAGACCAGTGGCTTTCAACCTTGGGTGTACATTAGCATTGAGGGTATTTGAGCATTTTAAGATCCGGAAGACCAGGTCATAACATGGACCAATTAAATAATAATCTCGGGAGGTGTGACCCACATGTGTGTATTTATTGAGGCTTCATGGTGATTCTTACGTAGAGGAAATGTTGAGATTCACAGATTTAAAGAACAATTACTTCAACTTCAAACAACAATTTCAAATAATTTGTTTTTAAATCATACATGTCCAAGATTGATAGGAAGAGATATAATTGTTTTCCTTTGACTTCTTTTATTTCTTTTTAGATGTGGGACCTCACTATGTTGCCCAGGCTGGTCTTGAACTCCTGTGCTCAAGCAAACCTCCTGCCTCAACCTCCCAAAGTGCTAGAATTACACCATATCCAGCCTCCTTTGAATTTTTAAGGTTTGGTGTGATACCCAGAAAAGAGCAAGGTTAGTGGTCATATAATCTAGAATCACCTCTGACACTTATTAACCATAATCTTGGAACACTTAACCTCTCTAGAGCCTCAATTTCCTTCTCAGCAAAATTAGCGTACAAGTAGTCCACGCATGCCTTATTGACTCCCCAGTAGTTCTACAAGTCAAATAAGACAGTGTATACTTTCAAATTTTCTTTTTCACCTGAGAAATAATACCATGTTGGTTTTTAGTAGGTAGTGAACTTAAAGGGCACATGGTACTCATTCTGGATATTCATTAACTGTTCTCAGAGAAGCTACAGAAACTTTGTGAAAGAGTACACCCATCGACAATATACACAAAGCAAAATCAATAACTTCTTGATTCTTTGGGAATTAAATAAACACTTTGCACAGTAAATGGCATGTAAAAGTTATCCAAAAGTGTTATGTTCCCTTCCCACAGCCACTTAAATTTCTTATTTATTCCATCAGATATTTTAAATTAAAGCATGCCAGGAAAAATTAATGATTACCTAACATCATTATTCACTTTGATTAAGAGTGGGCTGTCCATAAAGAGTCTTGAACAAATAGAAAGGTACCCCTTGTTCTTGGTTAGGACATCAATATGCCAGTCCTAAATGAACTTATCAATTTAATGAGAGATCAATAATATGCCAGGAAGGTATTTTATTGAGCTAAACAAATTGATCCTAAAATTCACATGGGGTTTAAAAAAATACATATAAGAATAGGCAGAGGACACTGAAAAGAAAATGCTATGAGAAGGCACTGCTCTACCTGCCATTGAAGCATTCTACAAAACCTAGATAATTAAAACAGTGCAGTACTAGTAGTATATAAGTAGATTGGCATACCAGTAGAATAAAACAGTAAATCCAGACATATTCCCAATTAAATGTACAAATCTAGCATATGGTCAAAGTGTTATATGTGAGGAAAAAATTAGTCTTTTTCATAAATTGTGTTGTGATAATTGGATGACCATTTAAGGAAAAAAAAATAAAGATAGATTAATTCCTCACACCATAAACAAGCATAAACTCTAAATGGATTTGAAATTTTAATGTAAAAATATAATTATATAAATACTAGAGAAACATTTAAGCAAATTCCTCTTTAACTCAGGTATAGGGAAAGGCTTCTACAATTAAAAACCTAAATGCAATATAAGAGGAATCTGATAAATTTGACTATATGAAAACAGAGAATGTTTGCATGGTGAAAACAAAAACCACACACCACCGGAAGACAAATGGCAAACTGACAGAAAACACTTGCAACATATATCACAGATAAGGAGCTAAATAACCTAATATACAAAAAAAATGCTTTAAAATTGAGGCAGAAGGCCACGCACAGTGGCTCATGCCTGTAATCCCAGCACTCTGGGAGGCCGAAGCAGGCAGATCATGAGGTCAGGAGATCAAGATCATCGTGGCTAACATGGTAAAATCCCATCTCTACTAAAAATACAAAAAAAGTAGCGAGGAGTGGTGGCATGCGCCTGTAATCCCAGTTACTTGGGAGGCATGAGAATGGTTTGAATCCGCAAGGTGGAGGTTGCAGTGAGCCAAGATCATGCCACTGCATTCCAGCCAGGGCAACAGGGTGAGATTCTGTCTCAAAAAAAAAAAACAAAAAAACAAACAAAAAAAAAAGTTGAGGCAGAAAAGACCAAAAATCTTAAAAACAGAGAAAAATATAAACAGAAAAAAAATTGGAATATAAAAATGGCCCTTATGCAATAGTATACTACTACTGTTCCAGTCTATTCAGGTTGCTATAACAAACTATACAGACTGAGTGCCTTATAAACAACAGAAACTTATTTCTCACAATTCTGGAGGCAGGGAAGTCCAAGATCAAAGCACTAGCAGATTTGATGTCTGGTGATGGCCTTCTTTTGATTCATAGCTGTCTTCTTTCTGTGTCCTCACATGATGGAAGGGATGAGGGAGCTCTCTCCAGCCTCTTTTATAAAAGTACTAATCCCAGTCATGAGAGTTCTACTCATTCATAACCTAACGACCTAATCACCTCTCAAAGGCCCCACCTCTTAACACTATCACATTGAGGGTTAGGATTTCAACAGACGAACACTGGGAGTGGGAGGCGGGACACAAACACTCAGTCTCAGTCCATAGCAGTTACTTACAATAAAAGATGTGCAAATTAAAACTATAGTGAGATATCATTTCTCGTCAATTAGATAAGCAAACATTAGAAAGCTTACTATTGGTGAAGCTGTGAAGAAACAGTCAAGTTCAAACATTGCTGGTGGGAATGTGAAATGAAGAATTCCCATTGACAATATTTAACAAAAATTTAACAAAATACATATTAAACAATATTTAACAAAAATACATATTAAATCCCATTTCTAGGAATTTATC
>NC_045435.1:144602701-144718746 GCF_002776525.5 Piliocolobus tephrosceles | reverse complement strand
AATATTTAACAAAAATACATATTAAATCCCATTTCTAGGAATTTATCCTGAAGACACATCTCCAATACTATAAAAATACATATGCACAAGGTTACTCATTGTAGCATTATTTGTAATTGCAAAATATTGGAAACTACATAAATGCCCAAGCGTAGAAGATTGGTTGAATAAACTGTGACATATTATCACAATGGAGTGCTATGAGGCTATTAAAAGAATGAGGACAACCTCTATGAACTGATGATATAAATTTATTCCCAGGAGATACTTTAAAGCAAAAATAATGTTTACAAGAAAAATACAATGCAGAATGCTCTAAGAAAAAAATAAGGGAAAATAAGATAACATATATATATTATATATGAGAGAGAGATATATATCATACATCATATATATCTTATATATATATGTGCCTCACAACCTAATCATCCTCTATGAGGCCCCACTTCCCAAAATTGCTGCATTAAAGATTACATATCCAACACATGAACTTTGGAGAACATATTCAAACAATATATCAGCTATATTTTCTTTCAATGAGCTGAGGTTGTTTTGACCTGATTGATTCCAATGATTGGTTTGCATAAAACAACTTCAGGCTTTGTTTTTCAGTTTTTATATTGTTTTGTTTTTGTTTTTGTTTTTGTTTTTTTTTGAGATGGAGTCTTGCTCAGTCGCCCAGGCTAGAGTACAATGGCGTGATCTCGGCTCACTGCAAGCTCTGCCTCCCGGGTTCACGCCATTCTCCTGCCTCAGCCTCCCAAGTAGCTGGGACTACAGGTGCCCACCACCACGCCCGGCTAATTTTTTGCATTTTTAGTAGAGACGGGGTTTCACCGTGTTAGCTAGGATGGTTTCACCGTGTTAGCTAGGCCGACCTGCCTCGGCCTTCCCAAAGTGCTGGGATTACAGGTGCCCGGCCTTATATGGTTTTGTTTTAAAGGAAATAAATTTGTTATAGATTTGAGATATTGCTACTTTAAAAGCTTTCTGGCCAGGTCCAGGGGCTCACACCTATAATCCCAGCACTTTGGTAGGCTAAGGCAGACAGATCGCTTGAGCCCAGGAGTTTGAGACCAGCCTGGACAACATGATGAAATCCTGTCTCTACAAAGAATACAAAAATTAGCCAGGTGTGGTGGTGCACACCTGTAGTCCCAGCTACTCAGGAGGCTGAAGTGGAGGATTGCCTGAGCCCAGGAGGTGGAGACTGAAGTGAGCCATGGCCATATTACTGCACTCCAACCTGGGCAACAGAGTGAGACTCTGTCTCAAAAAAAAAAAAAAAGAAAAAGTAGCATTTCTATACATAAACAACAAACTATCTGAAAAGGAAATCAAAATGGCAATTTCATTGATAAAATACCTAGGAATACATTTAACCAAGGAGGTAAATACCTCTACAAGGGAAACTATGATAAATACTGATGAAAGAAACTGAAAAGGCTAAAAATCAAATGGAAAGACATCACATGCTCGTGAATTGGAAGAATATTGTTAAAATGACAATACTACACAAAGCAATTGAATGCAATTCCTATCAAAATACCAATGACATCTTCACAGAAACAGAAAAAAATCCTAAAATTGATATCAAACCACAAAAGACCCAGAATAGCCAAAGTAATCCAAAAAAATACTACCAGACTTCAAAGTATACTACAAAGCTGTAGTAACCAAAATAGCATGCTACTAGACCTGCCCTTCCTCTATACAAAAACCAACTCAAAATGGATCAACCACCTAAGGATAAGACTCAAAATGATAAAACTACCAGAAGAAAACATAGAAGAAATGTTTTAGGACCTTGGTCTGGGAAAAGATTTTATGAATGAGACCTCAAAACATAGGCAACAAAAGCAAAAATAAATAGGATTATAGCAAACTAAAAAGCTTCTGCACAGCAAAGACAACCCAGAGAACTGGAGAAAATATTTGCAAACTACTCATCCTATAAGAGATTAATATCCAGAATGTATAAGGAACTCAAACATCAACAGCAAAAACAAACAATTTAACTAAAAAAAAAAAATGAGCAAATGATCTGAACAGACATTTCTCAGAAGACATACAAATAGTCAACAAACACATGAAAAAATTATTAATATCATTAATCGTCAGGGAAATCAAAACCACAGTGAGATATCATCTCACCCCAGTTAGGATGGCTACTTATCAAAAAGACAAAAAATAACTAATGCTGGCAAAGATGCAGAGAAAAGGAAACTCTTACACACTGTTGGTAGGAATGTAAACTACACAGCCACTATGGAAAACAGTAGGGAGGCTCCTCAAAAACTACAAATAGAACTATTACATGATTCAGCAATCCCACTACTGGGAATTTATCCAAAGGAAAGGAAATAATTATACCAAAGAAACATCTGTACCCCCATATTTATTGCAGCACTATTCACAATGGCCAAGATATAGGATCAATCTAGGTGTCTAACAATAGACGAATGAATAAAGAAAATGTAGTATATATACACAGTGGCTATTCTACCATAACAAAGAAGGAAATCCTGTCATTCTCAGCAACTTGGATGAAACAGGAAGATATTATGTTATGTGAAATAAACCAGGGACGGAAAGTTAAACCCTGCATGTTCTCATTCACATGTGGACTCTAAAATAAGGTGATCTCGTGGAAGTAAAAGAGTACAATAGAAGATACCAAAGGTTGGGAAGGATAGGGGAAGTAGTGAATAGGGAGAGATTTGTTAAAGGTTATAAAATTACAGTAGATAGGAGAAATAAGTTCTAGTACTCTATACCACTGTGGGATGACTACGGTTAATAATATGCAGTTTCAAACAGCTAGGAGGAACATATTGAATGTTCCCGAAACAAATAAACAATAAACATTGGAGATGATGGATATGCTAATTACCCTGGTCTGATCACTATATATGTATCAAGACATCATTACGTACTCTTTGAATAAGTATAATTATGTCAATTAAAAATAAAATAATATAAAATCATCCTGTTAATATATCACAACAAGAAAGTATAATTTACTTATTCATGAATTATCTGCTACTTATACTTCAAACAAATAAGCTAATTGTTTGCTCATTTACCTAATAGGCTGAGTCTAAAGAGCTGTTAGTGGCTACTAGTAAATGAAATGAAATAGTTTTTTTTTTTAATGTAATTGCGCTCTGCATTTCATATGTAGTGGTTTTATGTAAAAACACCTCTGATTAAGGATTGACTTCAGAAAGTTGACATTTAATTTCTTGTAATTGCCTGTATAAACAAAAGGAAAATTCATAATTTAAACATTTTCTGCTGTAGACATCAGGTCATGTCCTTGCAGTTGCAATTTATTTGGCTCTATTAGCATGTAATGATTTTGACATTGTCAGGGTGATAAAAGGGAGAATTGAGAGTATGGAGGGAATAAAATAAATGCAAGGAGGGAGAAAAAAGAGGAAATAAACAACAAAGGAAGGAGAAATAGAACATCATGAGAAAAAAAATAGAATACGTAGTAAGAAAGGAGAAATGAGAATGAAGGAGAAAAGGAGAAACAGGAGATTGAAAGTTCTCTCTCACCTGGAGGGTTGTTGAAAAGACCCTGAGCTGGAACCCTTATTCACACTTTGGTAAAAGTGAGTACCAAGTTCTTAATCAGATATGGAATTTCTTGTATTTCACATTGCTTCTGTTTGTTTAATGTCAAGTTATGTAAGATAGTTTATGTAAGATAAAACTTGGCTTGCATGAAAGTATTTTTTTAATACTTGTACAAGCTTTAAGCACTTGTTTTAGAGATGGATGTTAACTATAATCAATGGCTAGGTTGAGCAGAGTCTGTGCAACATGCCTGGAATTTGTAAAAATTGCCAACTATTAATAAAGCAGTTTCCTCCTGTTGTCACTGTGTGCCATTCTTTGAAGCATTCCCTGAGGAATATTTTTAAACAAGCTTAGATAGAACTTGTCATGGTATCATATAACCACTATTGAACTGTTCTGAGCTTTGAATCAGCCATATATCCTTTGTGTGAAAATGAAAAACAATCTGTCATAAAAGTGCATGAAAGTTGACAAGACTTTCTTTAATAGCTATATCCTAAGAATACATATTTATGAGTGTTTTTAAACACTAGTTTGCTAAATACCACATTCTCAGATTGTTTAAAATATGAACCATTGACCTTAACAATTACTACAACTTACTTTGCAGATAAACCTGTGGTTTTCTGACCATCAAGCAGCCTATAATGTTCCACATTAAAGAATGAACCCGTGTCTATATTTGCTTTCAGTATTTTATGATTCAGTATAGACATAACTCAAAATAACTGTCTCAACTTTGTCTTAATGCTTATAATTTCCTTTCAGCATTTTATAATTAGATACAGAAATTATTCAAAATAACTGTCTCAACTTGTGTTAATGTTTATATAATTGTCCAAACCATATCAATTATTCTCTAATATTGTATCATTATACAATGAAATCAGAAGGGTTATTTAATAAAGGCAACAATGGGGCAAGAAGAAAGTAAAGATCTCATTTTCCTTCTCATCTAAAAGTTATTTTTCTCTTTCAAATCTTACAATTAATCAGTATAATTTTTTAAGTAGAAATTTGTCATGGTTTTAAAGCACTGACTGACTTGAGGGTTGAATGGCAATGCTGCCACAGTGATATAAGAATATTGTTAGGACACATAAAGTTTTAAATAGGAATAAGTGATGACTATATTTGGGTTTGCAGAAGCCCCTAGAATAAACGGTATCCTCACTTTAAATTTATGATGGAGTTGATTTCAGTATCGCCAGTATTAAACACACTCAGACTTCCAGTAAAACTCACCACAACAGTCTAACCTTAACAAGAGGCACTGCAATTCCAAGGGTGGTTTTTATATAGTAGTCAGTCATAAATGTTGCCACTGTCCTTGCATTTATATGTACAGCATTCATAATTATATCCCCAGTATTCCTTCTTTGACCCCAAATCATCTGAGGCACAATGATATAAAGGTAACTTCTCCACTAATTAATCCAAGGTTCATTGAGATTTATGAGCTTCTAATTTCTCTACTTAAGACACCAAGATGCCATTTCCTGCCCTCTCTGCTTGTGACATTTATCTCAAATGAAGGCTAAATAAAAGATTAGCTTAAGAATTAAAACCAGAGTCAAACACATTAGAACACAGAAGCATAGATAAGGAACTATAGAAATTTAGAGCTGGTAAAGATTTTAAAGATAAAGTACTCAACATTACAAAGTAAACTGAAGTCCAAGAATGTAAAAAGACCTTCCAAATCTTGCATAGCTAGTTAGAGACATGAAGCTGATGTGAGAATAAGTAGAAAGGAGGCTAAATATGTTTGATAAGTACATAAGAAAAGGTAAGAAAATAAAGTCTTGGCAATATAGGTATCTATACAGTATTCCCACGAGGGCAGAATGGTTTATAGTAGCAGTCCCCAATCTTTTTGGTGCAGCAGTCTCATGGAAGACAATTCTTCCATGGATGGGGGGCTGAGGTGTGGGGGATGGTTTCAGGATGCAACTGTCCCACCTCAGATCATCAGGCATTAGTTCAATTCTCATAAGGAGCACATAACCTAGATCCCTCAAATGCACAGTTCACAATGGGGTTTGCACTCCTACGAGAATCTAATGATGCTGCCGATCTGACAGGAGGCAAAATTCAGGTGGTAATGCTCACTTGCCTACTGCTCACCTCCTGCTGTGTGGCCCATTTCCTAACAGACCACAGACCAGTTCCAGTCCATGTTCCGGGGGTTGAGGACTCCTGGTTTATAAAACACTGCTCAGAAAATACTCTCTAGGCTGGCCACCTTGGCTCAAGCCTGTAATCTCAGCACTTTGGGAAGCCAAGATGGGTAGATCACTTAAGGTCAGGGGTTTGAGACCAGCCTGACCAACATGGTGAAACCCCATCTCTACTGAAAATACAAAAATTAGCCAGACATGGTGACAGGCACCTGTAATCCCAGCTCCTTGGGAGGCTGAGGCAGAAGAATCACTTGAACCCAGGAGGTAGAGGTTGCAGTGAGCTGAGATCAACCCATTGCACTCCAGCCTGGGTAACAGAGAGAGACTCTGTCAGAAAGGAAAGGAAAGGGGAAAGGGGAAAAGGAAAAGAGGAAAGGGGAAAGGAAAAAGGAAAGAAAAGGAAAAATACACTCTAATATAGCTGTAAGGTGTGAAGCTCTCATCTGCTGAGGTTGTTCTTCTACTACAAGCAATGGCCAGCAGGATTCTCTCCATCACTTTTAATATAAAGATCTGTCCCTAGATTTACCCCATATGCAGTGTCTATGCTGGACTACTACAGTCCTAAATTTTTTTTTCAACAGAAAATACCAGCTTTTAATGAAATGCACAGAGAATATGTTTTAGATTATGAGGATATCCCCTGGTGTGTTTTAAATGTAAGGAAGAGGAGCAGGAGGGAAGGAAGGATGTGTCAGAGACAGCATAACCTCTATGCCTAAGGATAAAGAGGGAAAACCTTCTTGCCCTCAAAGTGAAATCCCCTTCTATTTTAGGGAACACTCCTTTACTTTAAAGAATCTCTCAAATGAGTCACTAGGGTTAGATCATATTCTTCTGGGACATTTACTTTCCAAAGGATAAAGTTTTCATGCATCAGTAAGAAAGGAAAAAATAGAATCTGGCAAATAGGAGGGAGAACAATCCCTTTCCAAATGCTCTGTCTGTTCTGTTCTCTTCAGTCCACAGAGCACAAATAAATATGGCAGACAATAAAGATCTCAATTTTGTGAAGATAAAAAGATTTAAACGGTCGGGCGCGGTGGCTCAAGCCTGTAATCCCAGCACTTTGGGAGGCCGAGACGCGCGGATCACGAGGTCAGGAGATCGAGACCATCCTGGCTAACACGGTGAAACCCCGTCTCTACTAAAAAATACAAACAAAAACTAGCCGGGCGAGGTGGCAGGCACCTGTAGTCCCAGCGACTCGGGAGGCTGAGGCAGGAGAATGGCGTAAACCCGGGAGGCGGAGCTTGCAGTGAGCTGAGATCTGGCCACTGCACTCCAGTCTGGGCGACAGAGCGAGACTCAGTCTCAAAAAAAAAAGTAAATAACATAAAAAAATAAATAAATAAAAATAAAAAAGATTTAAATCTGGTCAGGTGCAGTGGCTCACGCCTATAATCCCCACACTTCGGGAGGCTAAGGCAAGAGGATCACCTGAGGTCAGGGGTTCCAGACGAGCCTGGCCAACATGGTGAAACCCCATCTCTACTAAAAATACAAAAATTAGCTGGGTGTGGTGGCAGCCACCGGTAATCCCAGCTACTCAGGGGGCAGAGGTTGCAGCAAGCCAAGGTCGCGCCACTGCACTGCACTCCAGCCTGGGCGAAGAGTGAGACTCCATCTAAAAAATTAAATAAAAATAAATAAATAAATAAAAGATTCAAACCCAAGTCTTCAGTCCCAGGGTTTCATGCAGCAGCTTTTCTGTAGCTACTGGCCCCAAGCCCCTACTTTGCCTGAGCATGATGTGTTTCGGGGTGGAGAAGTGGACAATTATGGTGCTTTGAAGTCTTTTTCGGCTTTCCGGGTGAAATCATAAATGTGTACTTTAAGTCAAGCTAGATACAGACATATGAATAGATGCTGTTTTATTGCTCACCCATTTAAAATGCAAATGATAGTACCAAAAATTACCAAAGTCTACACTCCAGATGTTCCTATTATTCACAATGGCTTTTTATTTTTTTGGCTACACTTATCCTCTCCTACGTATCTCTGAATTTATTCTACCACATAACCCTCCTTATGAAAACACCTACTTATTTCTTAAATAATTTTGTTGTATATATTTTAAGAGTTGGAATCAAAAAATAAACTCATTTTCTCAAGTAATGAAAAAGCCAGATCTTCATTTCCATATCCCCAAAGTCAATTATGTAGAAATAAACAACATAAAGTGACAGACGACCTATGTATGAAGCTACATTGATAACTCTGTGAAAACAAAAGTGGCTCAGTTTTCCTCAAGAGCATGTGAGGAGAGGTCTACAGTGGGACCTTAAAGAGAGGCACTAAAGTTCTTTGATTGGTAACCAACTCCCCGTGCGAGATTGCTTAATTCAGTCTTGAACATAAAGGAAAACACACACAAACATACACACGCATGCATACACACGCGCATTTGCACACACACACGAAAACTCAGTCTCTTTCTGAATGAAGGCAAAGCCCTATTGCTGGCCATAAACCATAGGATGTGGTTTCAAACATAGCAAAAGATAGACTCATTCCTCATTCATCCCTTCAATTACTCAGCAATTGTCTATTAGCAATTTCTACATGCCAGCATCATGCTCAAATGAAAAAGACGTGGTCCCTACCTCCAGAAGCTTCAAATTCAGTGGAGGAAGGAATACGCTACTAATACTCTATTGACTGGGATTCTTAGCATTACAAATGACAGAAGTTACATAAGAACTTATGTGTGGGGAAGTTATTGGAGGTAACTGAATGTTCTAGTTGTAGATGTCAGGTATGACTGAATCAAACAAAATCAACAGGCAATCTGTCCCATTCCACACTGGGGCTTTCCTTTTCTCTGATTTCACCCTCAAGGCAGTTCTCACCTTATGATGGTAAGAAGGTCACCAATAGTTCCAGGAATACATATCACCAGCTTAGGAACTAGTATGGAAATAGAGTCTTTGCCCATTTTTTCCAACAAAAGTCCCAGAACTGATGCTAATTTAACCTAACTGGAGTCACATTCTCACCCCTGAATCATTCTCAATGACTATAGTGGTAGAACATCTTACTTGGTCAGGCCAGCAGGCTACAGGAGGGATGTTTTCACTAAGAAAAGAGGATATCATTCAAGAAGGGGAATGGGTGCTTGTAAAAAACAGATGTGCACTGCAACATTATGAGGCTCAGCATGAAACAAGGGTAACAGTGTTAAAGGAATACAGAAATAGAACATTTAATTGCAATGAAAGGAGGGGGACTTAGGAGGCAGGCAGGTAGTTGTCAACTTCATAGAAAAGTGGCATTTTCAGAGTGGCAACTCTGGAAAAAGATCTGGCAATTCCCCACATATTTAAACATAGCTTTATCTTATGACTCAGCAATTCCACTCCTAGGTATATACCCAGGAGAAATGAAAGCAAATGCCTATACAAACACCTGTACGCAAAGGTTAAGCAGTGCTATTCATAACAGCCAAGAGGCATAAACAGTCCAAACCACCCATCAACTGCCAAATTTAGATAAGCAAATGTGGTGTGGATATATAGTGAAATATTATCTGACCATAGAAAGGAGTGAAGTGCTGATACACACTACAACATGGCTAGACCTTGAAAACATTATGGTAAATGAAAGAAGCCAGACCCAAAAGACCACTTACTATATGATTCTGATATGAAATGTCCAGAAAGGGGAAACAGAGACAGAAAGATTTGTGGTTGCTTACAGCTCAAGGGTAAGGGGGACCTACAGGGTATGGGGTTTGTTTTGAGGGGATGAAAATGTTTCAGAGTTTACTGTGGTGATGGTTGCACACATTTGTGAATATACTAAAACTCAATGAATTATACACTGTAAATGGGTGAACTGTACAGTTTGTAAACTGTATTTCAATAATGCCACTTTGACAAAATAATATTTAAAAGGCCAGTTGAATTTCAACAAGTGTAATCTCAGGCTAGTACTTATGAGTCTGGGGAGTTAATGCGATCATAGACATAGTGAGTTGCCTCACTTGTTTTGGTAGTATGGCAGAGTGATGTGAGTCTCTATTGGATGCTGAGGTGTGCAGCCCAGATTTCCCTTTCAGAACTAAGCAATCTAGTTCCACAGCTACCGGGAGCATGCCAGACAACAGCCCTCCACAGGAATTGCCCTCAGCAGCACAGGGCTACTCACTCAAGACCATGCCCCTCCCCAGCAAAAGCTTCCATCCAGTGACTGGTTCCTGTGAGTGTATACAGAGGCTCTGGACAGCTTTTTTTTTTGTGGCGATAAGGTCTCATCCAGGCAGGTCTCAAACTTCTGGCCTCAAGGAATCCTCTCACCTCAGTCTCCCAAAACTCCCATAGGTGTAAGCCATCTTTCAGAACAGCTGTGAAAGGCCACTTATGCTTCAAAGCTCACCATGGGTTTTCTCAGGACTTTGCTGCAATCACACTGCAGCTTCACATCTCATCCTACCTACTCCTGGTTCCTTCTCCCCACTTCCTCCCAGAGTCTGCTTTCTGTAGAACCCAATCTGCAACGTGGTACATAGAACATGGTGCATAGAAGGAAGACAACTTTTAAAGAGACTAGAAAATTAGATTTGGATTAAACTCTAGAGGACCTTGAATGCCATGCTATGGAATGAGATCTTCAATAGAATATACGAAAGTAATCATTATAATTATGTTTGGATTAAGCAACCCAAGCAACCAGGTTAAAAAATTACCTAGAATGACACATGATAAAGGACAGAAATACTAGTTAAAACATCAATCCAAGAGTACAGGCAAAAGGACAAGTTAATGGAGACCACAGATAGGACTATGGAAATGAGAATGAAGAGGAGGAAAGAAATTGGGAGACATCATAAGAGAATGAACTGGGTTTGATGAACAATGAGGTGAGAGATATTTTAATAGTAAGAAAGAAGATGAAAAAGACTACAAGGTTTCTAGTCTGAGTTGGCTAACAATAAGAAGAGTAGCACAGAGATAAGATGTATCATTCAGGAGCCAGTAAGCAAACAAAAACCACACCAATTATTTTAACTGACAAAAAAGAATATAATATAACGATATTTAGAGAACCATAAGGTACCATGGGCTGGGTACAGTGGTTCACACCTGTAATTCCAGCACTTTGGGAAGTCGAGGTGGGAGGAACATTTGAGGACAGGAGTTTGAGACACGCCTGGGCAACACAGCGAGACTCTTTTCTAGAAAAAAAATTAAAAATCTAGTAGGACATGATGGCATGCACCTGTAATCCTAGTTACTTGGAAGCCAAGGCAGCAGAATCACTTGAGCATAGGAGGTCAAGGTCACAGTGAGCCATGATCACGACACTGTAAGACAAAGCAAGACCCTGTCTCAAATAAATAAATAAATAAATAAATAAATAAATAAATAAATAAATAAATAAATAGGGTATCATGAAGTCAGCAATGGCAGGAGGCAGCTGCCATCCCTAGGACTGGGGGAACAAAAGGAAGAGACTGGAATTATTAAACTATAGATGTTTAGAGCGTCTGGGTGTGGTAGCTCACGCCTGTAATCCTAGCACTTTGGGAGGCCAAGGCAGGAGGATTGCTTGACGCCAGGAGTTTGTGAACAGCCTGGGCAACTAAGTGAGACCTCCTGTCTCCAAAACTTTTAAAAATTAGCCGAGCTTGGTGGCATATGCCTGTAGTCACAGCTACTTGGCAGGCTGAGGCAAGAGGACCACTTAAGCCCAGGAGGTCGAGGCTGCAGTGAGCCATGATCCCATGACTATACTCCAGCCTGGGTGACTAAATGAGAACCTGCCTCTCAAAAAAAAAAAACAATAGTAGTAGTAGTAGTAGTAGTAGTAGTAGTAGTAGTAGTAGTTTGTAGGAGGGACCCCATAGATCTGGGGTCTAGACCTTGAGAAATAGGTGTTTTCAATTGCTGTTGCTGTTCCTGAGTTTGGTGGTGTCCCATGGGGTGGGAATCCAAGCCTTTGAGGAGGGCCCATCAGCCAGTGATACTGGTGTTTGAAGAATGGGGATGGGAAGTACAATAAAGATAGCTTTGCAAGTGTGGGAAAATTGCAAAACAGGAATTTACCTTTGCAACTAGAACAAAGTGCCTCTGCCGGAGTGAAGAAGCACTGCAAGGGTGAGGCAGGCAACAAAGAAGAAAGAGCAAGTCCCTTCTCCCTGCTCCAGCTTCATGGTCTCCCTCTGATGTCCCCATCGGCACAATCTCTGTTCCCTTGAGTTAGCTATTTAATTTCCTTAATCCTCAATTTCCTCATCTAGTAAGTGGAAATTCGCATTAGTCCTACCTTATATATCATTTCATTGACACATGTAATGTGACATATAAAGAGAACTTTCAGTGAATACATTTCTCTAATTATTATTAAAATGGGAAACCTAGGAGGAGAGAAGGAAGTCAGTTATTTTACAGTTTGTTTTTATTCTTTAAAGGGGATTTGGGGGCAGGGAAGAGTGAGTTGTTGGGGTCATGTTGAGTTTGAGTATCTTCTAGAATAGTTTTATTTTATGTGGAAAGAGTGAAAAGTGTAACTGTAGACTCAACCAAGAGGTTGACATAACTTTTTCTGACAATAGTCAGCTATGCAGAAACATGAGCAGGGGAGTAGGTATGCTCAGGGGTCAGGTGGAAGCTTATGAATCAGAAGACGCTAAAGCTGTAGTCCTCAAATTCTAGCACGTATCAGAAGCAGCTGGAGAGCTTGTTCAAATACAGATTTCAGGGTCCACCCCTAGAATTTCTGATTCTGTAGGATGGTGTGGCTTGAAAATTTGCATTTCCAACAAGCTCCCAGGTGATGCTGATTTCTACTAGTTCAAGCACCACCCTTTGAGTAGCACTGGTCCAGAAAGCTAATACCAGAGCTACAATCATTGGTTAGTATCCAGCCTACATTTAAAAAGGAAGGGGAAGAAAATAATTGTTAAGAATCTACAATGCACCAAGAGTTTTGCATTGTTTAATTTAATGAGCTTAACAACCCTAGGAAGTAGGTGTTGTCATCCAATTTTTCAGATAAGTAAATTGCAACTTAGCAAGGTAAGAAAGCTGTCCAGAGCCACATGACTAGTAGGGTAATAACACTGGGACTCTGATCCAGATCTGTCCAAACTCCAAAGCCCATATTTTCTCCACTGTGTTATGCTCTCAACTTCTCTCAGTAAAGTCAGGAGGGTAATAGGAGGCTTATTGGCTAAGAAAGACCTACAGTTTACAATGAGATTTTAACTACCATCTAGACGGCAACAACTCCCAAATTTATCTTTCCAGGCCAGACCTATCTCCTTAAACCTAGTGCTCAGCTGCCAGCTCAGCATTTCCAGCTTCCTCCTCAGCTTGTCCTAAGTCGAACTGTTAATATTCCTCTCAGAGGTGCTTTACCCTCAGTCTTCCCTCTTCTCGGCTGATGGCAGCCCTATCCTTACAAATGCTGCTTCTCCCACACTCCACGTCTAATCTGTCAGCAAGTCCTCATGGCTGGGTCTTTAAGAGAGACCCAGATTTCCAGCCACTTACCAACCCCTGCACAGCCTCTACCCTGATCCAAGCCACCAGCGTCTCGGGCATTGATTCCTGCAATACCCATACTGTCTGCTTCCACCTTCGCTCCTCTGGAGTTTATTTTCACTCTGCAGCCAGAGTGGTCTTTGGAAAATCTGAGTCAGATCATGTCCCTTTATCCCTGAAGCCCTCCAGTGATTCCTCATTTTACTCAGAAAAAAATCAAATTCCTGCATGACACTGACCCCTATTACCTCTCCCCTACCACTCACCTCCTTCTCTGACCTCCTGCTAGTCCTGCCTTTCCTCTTTACCCCAGGCACACTGACCTCTTTGCTGTTCCATAAGCACTGCCAGGTACAGTGTTGCATTAGGGACTCCGTACTGGCTGTTCCCTTTGCCTGAGACACTCTTCCCCCAGATTGCTAAAGGTGAGTCCCTTCCTCCTTCCAGTCTTTGCTCATATTTCACTTTCTCTATGCAGACTATTTAAAATTGCAACCACTTTTACTCCCAGGAATCCTGACCACCTCCTTTTCTCTATTTTTTTTTTCATTTTTTCATAGCCTTTCTAAAACACTATATAATGTACCTGTTTGTTGCATTTATTATATATTGTCTGTCTCCCACAGCCCCCACTAGAATGTAAGCTCTATGAAATCAGGGATCTTTGAATTTTGTTCACTGATGTATCTGAAGTGCCTAAAACTGTGCTTGTCACATATTAGGTACCCAATAAATACTTGTGAAATGAATCAGGACAGAACTGAGTTCAACAGAAGCAAGAAAGTAGAAGGGATGCAAAGCACGAGTAATGACATCAGAGAGAACTATTTCAGAACTGGAGTTTTTGGAGAAGGCTTGTCCCCCGGTGATGCGGCAGCCAAGGCAGGACTGTGAGTGTGGCCTGCAGAAGGGGAGACAGAAAGGGCAACGGGCTGGGAGGAAGGACAAACAGAGAAAACCCAAGATCCAAAGTAGAAGAGCATTTCTTACCTCTTTCCTCAGAAAAGAAATCAAGATTAAAGGAAAACTGAAAAATTATTTTCCCTTTTGAAAGCGTTCAAAGTTTCACAGTAACCTCAGAAAGATATATCATCTCTCAAATCAATGTTTGTTTCTTTACTTTACATGTCTGTCTATAAAGAAGGGTAAATAGAACGAGCATCTTTCCTAAGAACCCCTGCTATTTTCCATAGTTTGGGCTCCTGTATCGTTTCTGCATGAACCAGGAGGGCATAAATAAGAAGTACTTCCTAGATGGCCACAGAAGCAGCAGCTCCATCCACCCCAGGCAGAGTCCCAGGGCCTAGGCTGGCAGTACTCTTTATGGGGGCAGTAACAGGAAACCCAACTAAGACTGCCTTAAACAAGCAGGGTAAGAGGGTGGGGAGTAGAAAAATTACTGGCTTTTGGAATGTAGAGTTCCAGGGTTTTATCGGTTTCAGGCCTGGCTTGATCTAGGCACAGATACTGTGTCATCAGGAATCTGATTTCCTCCATCAGCAGGCTTTCCTTTCCTCTGACTTGGCATTATTGCTAGGAAGGCCTACCCCAGATATGGCCTCCAGCATCTCTAGGCTTACATTTTCTCATAGTAGTCATCCCATCAGAAAAAAAAAACAAACAAAAAACCTCTTTGACAAGCATTCCAAGACAAGTTCCATGCCTGTCTCTCCTTGGCCTGACTGGTGTTCTCTCCCCTAAACAAATCACCAGGACCAGGGGATACACTGCTCTTATTGTCTAGTTCTGAGCCTTACACTTGCCCACTCCTGGAGCCAAAAGATGATCAGAACCCAAATGGACCGAATGTGGAGAAGCACGAATTCCCCAAAAGAAAAATTGGGACTTTTATCTGAAAAGAAGAAATGGCTGCCTAACTGGCTGCAAAAGTATACTGGTGTTTTTTCAAAGTTTTATAGGAGAGAATCTTACTGCTTATATAACCATGATCTTAGGAATATGCAAGAAGCAAGGGCCAGAATTATTTCTCTTAATTTAGAAAGTCCATACTTTTGCAAGAGTAAGTTATTTTCAGTGACTCCCATCATTGAGGACAAGTTGGGTTTTTTTAAATAATCCTAGACACTGCTGAGTCCTGTGTCATCTCCGCCCTTAGCAGATGCCTAATATTTCCCAGATTCAGTGCTAGACATTAGGTAAATACAGATATAGGCAAAATGTGACATTACAGCCTTTCTCTATCTCCCCCAGCCCCCTATTTTGGGGCCCCATCAAATGGCATCACCTTGAACACTGTTTCCAGGTCCTCCCTCCATCTTGGCCCTGGGTTCTCCTGGCTGCTCATCAGGCTGCTCAGTCCTACCGTCCAAAAACCTCATCCCTTCCTGTTGGTTGTGGTTGTGAAAAGTTTGTAAAAATGCTCTGGAAAAACTAGGACCTTCAGACCCTACGTCAGAAATCTAGAAACATCTCAAAAGTGCCCTTCCAGGACTACTCACAAGTCTGACCCTGACACCCACATGTCTGGAATCCAACAAGAAAGCCCACAAGAATCAGCTCAGGTTTTCTTTTTCTTGAATTGGGCAAGTCATCATCAACCTCTGGGGCAGGAATTGCAGTGATAAAGGTAAATGTAGTGATTACCTACCCTGGCCCTGTCTTTTCTTAAGAAGAGGGGAAGAAAAGATTCGCAGACAAATGGTGGGAGTGCAGATGGCACTCCCAGTTGCTGTTGAGAAAGCCCACTTGGTGGTGAATCAGAACAGCAGCAGCAATAATAGAAAGGAAAGGAGGGGAGGAATCAGCACTCCCAGCCCGGTTTCTTGCCCTTTGTTATCTTGAAGCCTTATTTTATTCTTTCATTTATTCATTTATTCCTTTGGTAAATATTTAGTGCCTATTATGTGCTAGGCACGAGGCAGGGCTCAAAAGAAAAAGATCCTGTCCTTCCTCTTAGACACTCAGTCTAATGGGGAGAAGGACACACAGGTACTACAATGTGCACAGTAAACCCAGAAATGGAACAGGCAGTGGTAGGGGAGACTAAGGAGCATGGAAGAGGCACTCCTATCCAGCTCAGGGGCTGTGGGAGCACAGGCAGGGGTGCGGCTTGTGGAAAACCCCCTGGATGCAATGAAAGTAAGCTGAGTCTTAATGAATGAGTTGGCGGGGGATGGAGGCGGGTGAAGGAAGAACAGCATAGTGGGTGGAAAACATTTCCGACAGAAGGAGGACAGCAAAAATCAAGGCAGCCAAGATGTAGCTTGGCATGTACAAGTGGTGACAAGAGAACTCAACGAGAACAAGATCATGTAGAAGTTTTTAGGGCAAGTTAAGAAACTTGGCAATGCCAACTGAGGAACTATCAACACATTTTATGCAGGGTAGTAATGTGATCCAATTTTCATTTTTGATAGATCATTCTGGCAGCCATGTCGAGGGTAGATTTTAAGAGGACAAGATAAGTCAGGGAGGAAAATAGATGAAAGACTGAACCAACAAAATGGTGGCAAAGAAAGGAAGAAAGATATTTCAGAAATGCTTAGGAATTAAAAACAGAATGATTTGGGGCTTGATTGGATGTGGGAATGAAAGAAGAGCAAAACGGCGACTAGGGTCTGCTTACCAGCTGGTGACTACAAAAAGCAGGAGGTGGGCTGAAGTAATTTGCTATAGAAGGCAAGGAGAGCAGAAATCGGAACAATCTGTACTTCTGGGGTGGTAAGGATGCAAGAGCTTCCCATGAACTACATGGGTACAATGGAAAGTAAGGATATTCAAGCCATCATGATGGGATCTACTCAAGAAAGCCACCCAGGGGGAGAGGGAGGCTTAGGAGTCAGAGTCTGTGGGATAGACTGCCAAATGCAAGAGCTGAGGTCACTGTAGAATGCATCACTCACATCACTCTGGAAATCCCCACAGGAGGAATTTCAAAGAACACACACATGTCCCATGAAAGAACCAGACAGTGTTAACCAGGATGGACAACAGAAGCAAAAGTGACAACAGGAAATAAAAAGACTTGCTTCTTGCATTTGTTCATTTTCATGCTGCTGAAAAAGACATACCTGAGACTAGGTAATTTATAAAGAAAAAGAGGCTGAATGGACAATTACACGCAGCTGGGGAGGCCTCACAATCATGGCAGAAGATGAAAGGTACATCTTACATGGTGGCAGGCAAGAAAGAGTGAGAGCCAAGTGAAAGGGAAAACCTTTTATGAAACCATCAGATCTTGTGAGACTTATTCACTACCACAAGAATAGTATAGGGAAAACTGCCCCCATGATTCAATTATCTCCCATCAGGTCCTTCCCACAACACATGGGAATTATGGGAGCTACAATTCAAGGTGAGATTTGAGTGAAGACACAACCAAACCATGTCACTTCTCTTTACCTGACTGAGAAAGGCTGAGAAAGAAGGAAAGACTCTTCAGACCTGGATGTGACATTGATGTTTTGATATTAGACTGACCTGAACCTTCTAACACATGAAAATGAGTTAGAATTACCTAAATAAGAACTTTTATTTAATAGCTGAAAGTGACTAGAATAGGATGTACTCAAGGTCTTGTTAAACAATGAAAGGAGACAAGTGTGTCACTATTGAGAACACTGTTTAAGGAAAAATAACATCAATTCCTTACTGTCTTGTTTCTCCCAAAATTTGTTCCACCAAGTTCGTCTCATTCTCTAAAACAGTTACACTAATATCTTGGCACTCCCTCTTTACGTAAGGTAAGGCCATTATTAATGAAACTAGCGATGTATATTTATTTCATATCCATCTTGATAATGAAAATTTATTTTAGCTGATCTTGTCAGATCGTTAGATCATCACCATTTTTTACCTTGAATGATAAAGAGTCTGTCTCAGAGTAAAAGCATTATCAACTCCGTTGCTTCTTGTTGTTTGCTTGTGCTTGTCTTTAGTATAGTCTTCACTTTCTTTGTATAAATCTGCTTAATCTAAGAGTTAGTTAAAACTAGATATAATAAGTTATAAATGCTCTTCAAGTGGTACGAATAAACGCTGCAACACATCAATCACAATACTCTGAAAGCAAAGGAGTGAGGTTGCCAAGGTCAAACCTTCCCCACCCCATCCGCCTCCACACACGCAGTAGAGCTCTCATTGTTGCCTTGAAATACCTCAAAGACTGCATATAACATGTAACCATCTAATATACACTAAAGGCACTAGTGTCAATACGTATTCATTATCAGTAAAGCTTAACTTTAGATGGAAAAAAAATAAGAGCTCTCACATTTCTGCCCACCTCTTGGGGGAAATGGAGGAGTCATCACTCACACTGCCCTGGAAAGCGTGCCCTCCATCTGGAGATCACCAGTGGGGTCCACCTGTTCTGCAGACTCCGCCGGCTCAAGTGATCCGCCAACACTCTGGCTGATTGCTCTTTGCTCTTTTCTGCCCCTTCGAGGTCATGCTACCTCTCCTTAGGCTTTCAGAAACCCCTAGATAGTCTCAGGGAGCCCACACTACATAGCACCTTCTACTTTTTTTTAACCCTGAAACACAAAATTCTGATTACTTTCCCTGGGCAACGGGAATGAGGAGTGAGGAGAGGGAGTTGTCTGTGATTCACCTGTGAGTCATCTTTTCAAAGGGCACCAGGTGTCTCTCACTGAACTAGAGACCAAAAAGCAAGGTTAACCTTTGGGCAGGCATTCTACCACATGTGGAAGGAAGCAGTAGTCCTAGAAGGATAGGTCTTGAAGGCCCAGGTGACAGAACTGAGCGAAGGGTCCCATTTTGGAAAACACTTACTGATTTATTTATTGGTGGTTTTTTTTTTTTTTTTTTTTTTTTGGTTTTGTTTGTTTTGAGACACAGTCTTGCTCTGTTGCCCAGGCTAGAGTGCAGTGGCATGATCTGGGCTCACTGCAACCTCCACCTCACAGGTTCAAGCAATTCTCCTGCCTCAGCCTCCTGAGTAGCTGGGATTACAGGCACAAATTGGCTTATTTTTTGTATTTTTAGTAGAGACGGGTTTCTCTATGTTGGCCAGGCTGGTCTCGAATTCCTGACCTCAGGTGATCCACCTGCCTGAGCCCCAAAGTTCTGTGATTACAGGCGTGAGTCACCATGCCCGGCCATTATTTGTTGTTTTTTTATTAAGTGAACAACAAGGATTCTGGTTAGGTTATAAACTACAGGAGGTTGTGCAATGGCAGCAAGAACCTTCTCTTCAACTCTGTTCCCTTGAAAGTTTCTGAACACTTTTCCACTTACAGTCATCTTAATGCCTTAAGCTTCCTTATTCCATACTGATACTCCCTTTTGATCCCAGCACTTTACTAATTCCCTGAGGCTCTCTCACATCATTCTGCTTACCCTGAAAAACCACTACCTTTCTGATCTTTTCTAAGCTAACTATATACTTGGACTGTTGGTAATATTTTAGATACTCCAGTCTGTCTTCAAAGTCTCCTAACTCTCCTATTCCCCTGTCCTTCAGAATATTTTTGTAGTTTTCATAGGGAAGTTTATCTTTTATTCTGGGTCCAGTTCTATGTCTATTTGTCTTTATCTTTTCATGAGTATGCAGTATTTGGGATTGTATCATACATAAGATTTTTTGTGTTTATACATATAGCTCTTTCATGCCTTTTTTGTGCATACATCTTAAATAGAATTCTGAAATAATAAAAATAATTGGAATAAAAAGTGAAAAAAAAACTCCTTTAGAGGTAGTACGAATTGGGTTATTTTTACAAATTAAAAAGAGGTAAGAAGGACAGAGATAATGTGTAATTGTGGCAGATTCCATCACATTATCACATGCAAAATGTTGTATGAATTCTATTTTTTCCTTAGCCCCATTTAAGTAACAAATGCTATTTCCATTTTAGTGCTAGCAGTGAAATGGATGTGAAATAACACTGAATGGGGATGCATATGTGTGTGTATGTGTATACTCTATTTAGTTATAGAAAAACCTACCAATCAATTTCATTGTTGTTGCAATCCTTTCCCTTGCTCACCAAAACTTCTAATACTGAAATAAATGTCACCAACTATATTCAAGTAAGAAGTTTCATGTAACACTCAATCCACACAGGCTGGTAGAATTTCCTAGTGAGACACATAAGATAGTATTTGTCATACTGATGTTGGTAAACATTTTCTCTATAGTCATCTTGTGAGCTGCTGCTGCTTAATTAAATTTGAAAGTTTGTAGGAATCTGCTTAATCCACTTGATTCATATTGTAAACCTACAAATGCAAGTTGCCAGATCTATCTATGCATTGCAAGTGTTATTAATTCTACAGTTTCATCCCCGAGTAATAATTTGAGCAACAATTACTGTAGTCAGTTCTCCCACATTTATCAATGATGCTGAGTCTCCCTGTCTCCCAGGCTGGAGTGCAGTGGTACAGTCTTGGTTCACTGCAGCCTCTGCCTCACAGGTTTGAGGTTCTTGTGCTCAGCTTCCCGAGCAGTTGGGATTCCAGGCACACACCACCAAGCCCAGTTAATTTTTGTATTTTTAGCAGAGACGGGGTTTCCCCATGTTGGCCAGGCTGGTCTTGAACTCCTGGCCTCAAGTGATCCACCCTCCTGGCCCTCCCAAAGTGCTGGATTACAGGCATGAGCCACCATGCCCGGCCATCAATTTCTTTAAAAATAAATAAAGAAAGAAAGAATAAAAGGCTAAAAATACTATCTTAGGTTACTTTAACCAAAGAAAATGCATGAAGAACAGAAACTGTATTTTCAAAGGCAAGAAATACTGTCTTACCTGAGCTTCCAGAATTCTTTTCTCTTTCACTTATTCAATTTTTCATTCAAACATTTTGGTCAAGTAAAATGACCACAAAATGCACTGAGCTTTCAAGATTCCTTTTACCTTGTCAAAGGAGTCATGTAGCCCTTTGTGCCCCCACCAAGAGCTTTAGCTGCCCCGGCTGTCCAGTTGCAGAGTGTTAGCCGCTAATGGCTCACAGCTGCTCTCTCCTCGCGAGAACTGCCCTCAGCCAAACTGGAACCACCTGACCCAGAAGGCTGGCCTGTGTCTTCCCACCCCCATTCCCTACAGAGACAGACCCCAGCCAATGAGTGGGATCACCTGGAACCACCTGACCCAGAACGCTGGACTGTGTCTCCCCACCCCCATTCCCTACAGGGACAGACCCCAGCCAATGAGTGGGATCAGGCAGAAGGTAGTCTCAGGCTGAGACCACATCCTTGCTTAGCTCCTTCCCTTATCTTATCCTGCTTCTGCGTTTCCCTTGTTCTGGGAACATTCAAAGAATAATGTTCTTGCGGGCGGGCGCGGTAGCTCAAGCCTGTAATCCCAGCACTTTGGGAGGCCGAGAAGGGTGGATCACGAGGTCAGGAGATCGAGACCATCCTGGCTAACACGGTGAAACCCCGTCTCTACTAAAAAATACAAAAAAAAAAAAAACTAGCCGGGCGAGGTGGGGGCGCCTGTAGTCCCAGCTGCTTGGGAGGCTGAGGCAGGAGAATGGCGTGAACCCGGGAGGCGGAGCTTGCAGTGAGCCGAGATCCGGCCACTGCACTCCAGCCTGGGCGACAGAGCCAGACTCCGTCTCAAAAAAAATAAATAAATAAAATAAAATAAGAAGAATGTTCTTTAAATCACTCAATGTTCACTAAATCATTCAAAGAATCCTCATCTCAGGCTCTGCTTCTAAGGAACTTGACTTAAGATAACTCCTAAACAAAACATTTCTCAAAAAGAATAACTATTGCCTGGTCATCTGAGTGAAATCTCTGAAACTGATGCCATTCTACTCAGTATTTTATATATCATATATATAAAGTAATAGCTATAACATTATTAAATAATAGTGATACCTACAATATCATTTACTATCTATAACAGTATTTAATATGTAAGACATTAGAGGATCCTAGTAAGCAACGACCTCTGGAGAAACCTCTTACCCTTATTAAAAAAAAAAACAAACAAAATAGTTGACTGGTGTATTTCAAAGCAGGCAAGGTGGAAAGAGTGCGCCAATTAAAGATACTCAGTTTGAGTAGCAATTAGATTATACAAGAGAGGGAATTCAGTCTCCAAAAGAGGATTCACAAATTCAACTCTGCAAAATTTTTAGACAACAATAGTGGTTTCCTAGCTTCTCTTCAGCCTGTCAGTACCTTTTAGCTGTACACGAGCTGTACAGAACACTTAAAAGTAGTTAGGGGATCTGGCCAAGCCAGAGAAAACAGTATGATAAACAATCACCTCAAACCTAGACTGAATTCTCAATGTTGTTTTAATGGCTCAGTCCTCCTCTGAGCTATCAGGTCCTTTTACAGAATAAATCTGTGTAGCCAACTCTCAATTGTCTCAGCTTTAATGGGAAGACTCTTCATTCCACAAATATCTATTGAGTTTTTGCTTTGTCCATAGTACTTTGTTAGGTGCTGGGTAGAACCCAGAGGAGTAAATATGCTGTTTGGACACCAGAGATATGCACAAAACCAAGAAACTGTATTAGGCTTTGGAATATTATGCTATGGAGGACCCAAACTCATGTCAATCTGAAGCATGTCCACCTTCTCAATCTTCCTCACTCCTCCCTTCTCAGTTCTACTTTCCATCATGCATTACCTTTTTGTTTTATTTTCCCTCAGATGTATGTAACTCTCTGAACTCCTACTTCTCCTTTTATTCTATGGTTCCTTTCCATGATAGCCCATCAAAACCCCTTCCTTTTATGCTTCCTAGGGAGAAGAGAATAAACAAGAATTAAGCCATTTGGTTTTAAAAACACATTGTGGATTGTCTAGCCAAGGATGAAGAAGGTGCTATAGCCTAGATTCAATGAAAATCACCCAATTGCAAGAAAGCCAAATAGTTATTTTAACATTTCTGAATTTGGCAACTGTCAAAGATAGATTCAGTTCAATGGCAGAATGAATGAGCCTAGTTAAGGATCCTTTATATGTACCTGACATTATGGAGTTTACAAATTTTTTAGACATACATATTCCATCTGATCTTCACAGCAATCTTGTGAGGTCACCCTGCCACATCAGAGGAAACTGAGGTTCAGGGAAGTTGAATGGCTTGTCTGAATGGCTTCACCTTGTTATAAGAGAAAAGTCAGGGCTTGAATCCAAGTCTTTCAGCTCCAAGCCTTTCAACTACTCCAGGATTACCTCCAGAGCCCTGACTCCTTGAAGAGTTTTACCTATCATTTCTCTCCCATTTCAGACACTATCTAAATTAGCAATATAATTGTCCTTAAGAAAACCTAATCTTTGGGATATTACAATTTACCCTCTGTACTGCCCAACTCTTGAGAAGAGTAGATAGATAATGTATGGACCATCACTGTAGGGACAGTAATTACATTAACTACCTTCCTTTCTCTCTTCACTTAGCAGGTAATGGTGCTGCAAGACACAATATTTTACTGACCAAAATGGTCAGTAGGAACTACCAGAATTGAAATAAAGAAAATTGATGCAAAGCATATCTTGCTGGATTTATGTACTATTAAAAAAAAAAAAAAAAAAACTCCAGTATAATATAAAAGGAAGAGCAAGAACATGCATGATGAAACAAGTTTAGGTCTTTGAGTAAGCACCTTATTTTGGTATCTGTTTATGACTTAACTGCTTATTTTCTCATGTGAATAATGACAGGGATAGAGATTAATGTTCTCAACATGAGCCCATCATCAGAGTCATCTGGGTATCTTTATTTTAGGACAGTAGCTTAAAGTATTCATTCATACACACTCTTGTATGTTGCATCAATATTCTTATGTTTCATTCATTGATGATCAATGCCTAGATCTATTGCTGTTACCTAGATCCATTGACTCATTAAGAGTTACGGAATGACTAGGCGTAGTGGCTCATACCTGTAATCCCAGCTCTTTGGGAGGCCAAGGCGGGCAGATCATTTGAGGTCAGGAGTCTGAAACCAGCCTGACCAACATGGTGAAACCCCGTCTCTACTAAAATACAAAAATCAGCTAGGCATGGTGGCAGGCACCTGTAATCTCAGCTACTAGGAAGGCTGAGGCAGGAGAATCTCTTGAACCCAGGAGGTGGAGGTTGCAGTAAGCCAAGATCGCGCCATTGCACTCCAGCCTGGGCAACAGAGTGAGACTGCCTCTCTCAAAAAAAAATAAGAATAATTTAGGGCCAATTTTGTTTGATCCACATCTACCTTCTTGCCCACCTCTCTTCCTTGCAATTATTTTAAAACAGATCCTTTTATTTTATTAATAAATATCCATATTCATTTCATCCACAAATACTTCAGTATCTCTGAAAACACACCCACAATGCAATTATCACACCTAACAAAACTAACAATATTTTTAAAAATTTGTGTGATCAAATCAACAGTCTAACAAGCTCCAGTTTCAGTCGATGGCTGTGTCTCTTAAGTCTTTTTTACTTGATAGATTCCCCCTCTATCTTTTCCCCCCCTTGCAATGTATTAGATGAAGAAACTAGATGATTTGACCTGTAGACTTCCTCACAGTCTGTATTTTGATGACTGATTTCCCTGGTATCATAAATGACACAAAGGTCATAAATATTCCTCTGACCTCTGTATCTTCTGTGAATTGAAAGTGAGATACAGAGACTTGATGAGATCCTAGTTTAACTTTTTGTTGAGAATATTTTATATGTTGTGTTGTGTACTTCCATCAGGAGACCCATTTTGTGTTATTCACAGCTATTGATGATCATTGTCCAGATTCACTGATTCATTAGGAGCTACAGAATGGTGATATTCTAACATTCTTTTTTGAGATGAAGTCTCGCTCTGTCACCCAGGCTGGAGTGCAGTGGCCAGATCTCAGCTCACTGCAAGCTCCGCCTCCCGGGTTTAGGCCATTCTCCTGCCTCAGCCTCCGGAGTAGCTGGGACTATAGGCACCCGCCACCTCTCCTGGCTAGTGTTTTGTATTTTTTTAGTAGAGACGGGGTTTCACCGTGTTAGGCAGGATGCTCTCGATCTCCTGACCTTGTGATCCGCCAATACTGCAATAAAGAGAAGCTGTCCCTAAAAAGCTATATAATTTTCCCAGTAGTGTTGGTACATGAAAAGCAGGATGAATACATAATTTTCCTCTTTATTTGCCAGATTTTATAATAAATTATTTATTTAGCATCCTCCAAAGGTGACCAATGAATTTCTTTTCTTTTTTTCTTTGTTTTTTTTAATCAAGACTGAGTCTCATTCTGTCACCCAGGCTGGAGTGCAGTGGCATGATCTCGCCTCCTCTGGGTTCAAGTAATTCTCCCACTTCAGCCTCCAAGTAGCTGGGATTACAGGCATGCACCACCATGCCCGGCTAATTTTTGTATTTTTAGTAAAGATGGGGTTTCACCATGTTGGCCAGGCTGGTCCGGAATTCCTGACCTCAGGTGATCCACCCACCTGGGCCTCCCAAAGTGCTGGGATTACAGGTGTGAGCAACCACACGTGGCTGGATTTCTTTTTAATGAGTATCTCCTTAAAGTACAGATGCCCAGACCCAACCACAGACCTACTGAGGCAGAGTTACCAGAGATAGAACCTGGCCTCTGCATGTTTAAAAGTCTTCCTGAATGATTCTGAAGCATGGTTTATAGCCCAGCTATTAAGAATGTCTGGACCAGGTGACTGCTAAAGTCCATCCCAGTACTAGCATTCTGCAAATCTATAATGTGCAATTAATTATAGATTGCATACATCACTATCCCCATTCTGCTGTATGTAACATGGCTGGTGAAATAGTGTCAATAAGATGTTCAAGGTCAGGTGCATCGGCTCACACCTATAATCCCAGCACTTTGGGAGGCCAAGGCAGGCAGATCACTTGAGGTCAAGAGTTCAAGACCAGTGTGGCCAACATGGTGAAACTTCATCTCTACTGAAAATACAAAAATCAGCTGGGCATGGTAGGGCATGCCTGTAGTTCCAGCTATTCAGGAGACTGAGGCAGGAGAATCACTTGAACCTACGAGGTGGAGGTTGCAGTGAGAAAAAAAAGAAGATGTTCAAACAACAACTAGAAATTTTCAATAGCTTAGCATCCAGTTCCTTAAGAGTGCTGCACAGATGGCCAAGAATACTTTTATTTTCCACCCAAAGGGTGGAGGTTGGTACTTTCAGTTACAGAGAGTTCAGGATGCCCCTAATGTTCTTCAGTCTTCCAAATCCCCACTCCTAGAAATCATGGGCACATGGATCAATGTTTGAAATTCACCTGCAGAGTCAACTCTTTTTTTCTCTCTCTCTTTTGAGGTGGAGTTTCACTCTTGGTGCGATCTCGGCTCACCACAACCTCCGTCTCCCTGGTTCAAGCGATTCTCCTGCCTCAGCTTCCCGAGTAGCTGGGATTACAGGCATGCACCACCACACCTGGCTAATTTTGTATTTTTAGTAGAGACGGGGTTTCTCCATGTTGGTCAGGTTGGTCTCAAACTCCCAACCTCAGGTCATCCACCTACCTCAGCCTCCCAAAGTGCTGGAATTACAGGTGTGAGCCACCGTGCCCAGCTGAGTCAGCTTTTCTTGCCATGAAGTATCCATGAAGGCAACACACATGGGTGGGATTCAGGGGCCAAGCCAACAAGACATAAATCACTATGATTATCTGCCTTTTGAAACATCAGAAAGACATTGGTTGGAGTCTAGGGACAAATTCATTCAAATCCTGCCTTTCCCACTTACTATGTGAATAGTGGCAAGTTACCTAATCTCTCTGTACCTTGGATTCATTGTCTCTAAAATGGGGATAGCACTATCTCTTTGAGTTAATCTGAGAACTAAATAGGTTTAATACATATGAAATGCTTAAAACGGTGTTTTGCTCTTAGATTGCTAACCACTATTATATTTAGAGCCAAGAATGTCACCAGTGAGCAATAACAGGAGAGCTAGGTACATACAGACCACAAATTGTGGCTTTCGAAAAGACCCAGTGTCCTTATTTTAAGAAATCTGAGATCAAGACTAGAGTAGAAAATAGTTCTTCATTTCACATTGTAGGAGAGGTTACACGAATTTTGTCAGGTGGAGTGGGGAGGGTCAGAGTGTCCAGAAATTTTATTAAAAAAATAGTTCAAACCACTACCACTCCTCTAATTAATTCCATAGTTTATGGGAGTTCAAAGCCCCCCTTACACCTCAACAATACTTTGGGCAACTTTATGTGACCACTTCAGATTCCAGCCTCTTGCTTTTGAGATAGACCCCATATTCCAAACCATATTCACCTAGGCAAGAAATGCAGCCTTTTCTTCAATTTACACTCACTCCTACAGAGATTCATGAATTTAATGGGCTTTGCCAGCAATTTAGGGGAAAGATGAAAAAGAGGTTTGACTTAAATCAGTGAAAACCACCTCTCGTGTTCATGTAGATGCAGCCATCCATGAACTATCGTTCCACTCAGAGCTGTCTGATAGAACTCTCTATGCTGACGGAGATGTTCTGCACTGCTTAGTACAGTTGCAACATGTGGCTTTTGAGCACTTTAAACATGGGCAATGTGACTGAGAATTAAATTTTAACTTTATGTAAGTTTAACATATTTAAATTTAAATAGCCATTCATGGCTCGTGGCTCCCTTATTTATAGCACAGCTCTGGTCCTTTATCTGTAGCCTCATGGGCTTTTTACCCCAGAGAGACCCAGTTCTCTCCATCTTTCTGACTCTTTTCATCTTTTCAGATTTTCCCTTATTTTATGTCAGGCAGTTTATCCTTCTACAAGCATGCCTTCTACACCTGATGACAGCCACGTCTTTGGATCTCCACTTACCACGTGATTCTTAGGCGTTACTTAAATTATTTGTGCCTCAGACTCGTTGCCTCTTAACTGGGTATAACAGTAACTCTCAATAAGTTAATCTAAGAATTAAATAAGTTAATACATGTAAAGTGGAATGCATATCCCCATGGGCTTAGCACAGGTCATGCCAAAGAAAGACATTTTTGTACCTAGAGGGAATTCTAATGAAAGATGTTAACAAATAAAATTTTCACCTTGTTAATAATAATTTTAGGCTGCACTCTCCAATGCAGTAGCCACTGGCCACATGCAGATATTTCCATTTAAATTTTAATTAAAGTTTGTTCCTCAGTAGCACTAGTCTCATTTCAAGTGCTCAATAGCCACATGTGTCTAGTGACAATTATATTGCACATGGTAGTCATAGGAAAGTTCTACTGGGCAGTGGCAGAATATGACTACTATCTTCTTGAACTCAAGTATGAAGAATTGCCATAGTAGGCCAAAAAAAAAAAAAAACAATTAATTTAAGGAATACCAATCAACAGCAGGTTTGACCCCTTATCAATCTCACTTTCTCATTCTGCATTCTGTATCCTTACCTTGCATTTTTCCCTTTTGCTACTTCCTCTCCCATCTTCACAGTAGTAATGAAACATAATAATAAATACCAATGAAACATTATAGACTTAATTTTAAATGATTTAAAGAATATTTTCCTTGGAAGTTGTTTTCTTCTAAGGCTTCATAGCAGAGGAGATTTTGTCTTTCTTTTTATTAATACTACATCATATCTGGCAAAACAGGCATAATCCTATTCACTTTCTGCAGCCATAGAACAGCTAGGAACAAAAGATAACTTAAAGAAGGTTTTTAATTGAGTCCTATTTGCTCATAGTTGATAGAGCTTGACATGAGTTAGTGAAGGGAAGATAGTTCAGATCCATTGTGCGTGTGTTCACATCCTTGTGTATTTTTTTGTCATTAACTGTCGTCAACAGGAACTCGTCTGGGTAGTTAACAAAAGTTCTCCCATCGAGATGCTATTCTTTTGGTCATTTGCTCCAAAGAAAAATGTTATCATTAGCATATGATGGAAACTTTCTTCCAATGCCTAGAAGCTTACCCGAGAGCACACAGCATTGCTGTGGATATTTATCTGAGTATTGGCTGCCAGAATGCTCTTTTCTTTTTTTCTCTCGCTCTTTTGCGACTGAGTCTTGCTCTGTTGCCCAGGCTGGAATACAATGGCACAATCTCAGGTCCTGCAACCTCCATCTCCTGGGTTGAAGTGATTCCCCCGCCTCAGCCTCCCGAGTAGCTGGGACCACAGGCACCCGCCACCATGCCTGGCTAATTTTTGTATTTTTAGTAAAGACGAGGGTTCACTATGTTGGCCAGGTCAGTCTTGAACTTCTGACCTCAGGTGATCTGCCTGCCTCGGCCTCCCAAATTGCTGGGATTACAGGTGTGAGCCACCACACCTGGCCCAGAATACTCTTGTTTCAATCTTAGTGAGGGCACAAATAAAGAGAAGTGTGCTTGGTAGAGAAAAGGTTAAAATGGTCCTTCATTCTGAAGAGTGTTTAGTTAGTGCTTATTTTCAATAGAGGAAAAGAAAAACAAGTAAGTACAATATTTAAAAATACTATTAAAATAAAGATAATAAAGATTTACCCAGCCGGGTACGGTGGCTCACGCCTATAATCCCAGCACTTTGGGAGGCCAAAGCAGGCAGATTGCCTGAGGTTGGGAGTTTGAGACCAGCCTGATCAACATGGAGAAACCCCATCTCTACTAAAAATACAAAATTAGCCAGACGCGGTGGTGCATGCCTGTAATCCCAGCTACTCAGGAGGCTGAAGCAGGGGAATCGCTTGAACCCAGGAGGCAGAGGTTGTGGTGAGCTGAGATTGCGCCATTGTACTCCAGGCTGGGCAACAAGAGCGAAACTCCATCTCACAAAAAAAAAGAAAAAAAAAATTTATCCAACACTTTTTCAAACTACATAATTTTCACTTCAAGTAGGTTTCTGAAATACAGCACTTGAAAAATCCATGCATAAATGAAATAAAAATAACTCACTAACTTTGAAAATATAATTTAGCCATATATTTTGGGTGATTTGTGTGCAGTTGGGAAAGGGGAGTGGTCCAGATTCGAACTCAGGTGGTTTGAGTCAGACTCTGTCAATCCTTACAAGCTGTGTGACCTTGGGCAAGCCACTTCACTTCTTTGGGCCTTTGTTTCCTCTCTGGGTTCTCTCTTCAGGTTGGAGAATATTATAGATCTGTTTCCCCAGAAAAGAGACTCTAAGAAATTTCCTAACACAAGTTTTATGGAAGAGTGCCTCTGAGAACAGCACTTGTGGGGGTGTTAAAAAAAAAAAAAAAAGCAGAGTTGGGCAGAAGGAGAAAATGGGTTGCAATGAATTGCAACAGAGTTCTCAGCTGATACTACAGGGAGCTCTGGAGTTAGGATAGCTCTTCAAAGCTGTTCTAAATGAAAACGTAGAGGTCTGGACCTAAACTCCCACATTGGCCATCCATGCCATGAGGGCTGTCCTTTGGCTAATGGCAATTGATACAAATGAGTGTGAGCTGCCAGTGCTCCCAGCAGCTGGGAGAATGAGTGCCTAGATTCTGAATGAGTGATCTGGGAAGCATACGCTATAAAGAGGAAAGCCATCTCATTTCCTGCTCCGCAGGCGGTATTCATTTTATTCAGATGTGTGGTCTAACTTCCACAACCCAGGCAAGACAATTGTGAGGGTCCACAGTGAACCACCTGTTTTAGGAGGGGTTCCTAGAAATAGACTCTGAGATGAGGATTCATATTGAAGCAATTTATTAGGAAATATCCCAAAACAAACCAATAGAGGAAGTGAGATCAGGAAAGGAAGAAGGCCAAGCACGCCAAGAGCCAAGTCCTACAGCAGGTAACATAGGCTCAGTTCTACAGGAGACCTTTGGAGAGGGCATGTGTACTTCCTCAGAGTTGTCCCCACCAGGGAGCAAGGTTTGCTGCCCATTGACTACCCCCCACCCCACTATGCATTCATCAGCCATTAGTTAGGGACTGCCTCTGAGAAAATTTAAGTTTCCAGGCACCTTCAACTCCCCGAGTGTAGACAAATTAGATTCCAACCGCTTGGGGGCAACCCTTCGACAAAGACACAGATGCTACTTCTCCTGGGAGTGAAATCATACAGGGAACCCATGTGCCTTAAAATGGTAAAGGGACCGGGGAGGCTACGGGTGGAGAATTCAAAACACAGAGTAGAGGTTCATTAGTTTTTAATAAACCCATGTGTCTTATTGCCCAAGTGGGCACTGGGCCCAGTTATTCCAGTTCCCTGTCCTGTCTATGCTCAACTTGAGGAGAAATCGAATGTACTAATCTCTCCTTCCTTTTTTTTTTTTTTTTTTTTTAGCATGCTAACACATTCTCCTATAAGTAAATGCATACCAAAAAACACACACACATTTACACTTTTCTTGAGGACAAGCAATAATGTTTAGGTCAGGGCAACCCTAATCTAGATTAACAAAATATAACATCATCATAACTAGAACTAATCGTGGATTCGCTCAACATTTTTCAAAATACATAAACTTCAAGTATGTTTTTGAAACACAGCACTTTTTAAATCCATGCATGAAGTTGTTGTTAAAGAATATATCCTAAATCATATGCCCCTATTTGCAGAATGCTAGGAAAGTTTCCTTTTAGTGCATCCTGGAAGGGTATATTAGTGATCTCCTCAATGCAATAACTTTCTGAATTGCTTTTGAAAGTGATTTGAAAGATCTTTTAACAATGTTCTTCAATACAAGTATTTGTGAGGTCATACCCCCACTAAAAAGTATACCATCTGTGTTAAATGTATTTACCTCCTTTAAAAATTAGTGATTTCATCAGATGACTTCTATCAGCATCGAAGACTCATATTAAGGAGGGTCATTTCAGCTAATATCACATTCCCAAATAGTACTTCACTGTTCAAAATTAAAACTCAAGAGAGAGCCCCATAAAAAGACAAAGATTGTAAGGACCTAGTTATTTGGCAGCTCCCTCTTTTATGGAGAACAATTCTGGGGAACAACACTTGCTTTACAATGACAAACAAAATGAAAGGAAGCCAACATTAGCCACACTTAAGTGATGGGGCTTATTTGCAGGTGGGAAAGGAAGGCTGTGAGGAGGGCACACAAGCTCTATTAGAATGCTGTAAATAGACTTTCTTGTGCCACCTTACGGTCTCCTATAACTTTACTGATCCACTCTACAAATCTCATACCAAATGCATTTCTGCACAAAGGCTAAGAAAAGGGGTTTATTCTTTCACTAAATGATCATTTTGAAGGAATGACTTAGGTATGTTATTAAGCAGTGACTTTGATATCATACTGAAAGTTTTACAATCTACATTGTAAGGTATATAGGATTACCTGTAATTTTGGGAGAATCAGATTTTTTGTTTAATTGCCTTAATTTCTAGTGTTGTAATATTGGCTTTGTCTCTAAATATCTTATGATTAGGTTTATACATGACTATGAAGCTCACAAAAAGTCTAGTAACTAAAAAATTGCAGCGGTCTCTGACAATTTCATCCCTCTATAATTCAAATTTCTTATCTGCAAAAAAGAGAGATACAATGTCTCATCACCTACGTTTTATCTGATTTTGATTGGGAATTTGAGCTATGTTTCCTATTCTGCTGAAGACACATCGAAATCAGACAAAGGATCTTAAGGGAAAGAACAGGAAACAGGTATTGATTTCCTTTATCCACCCCCATCCCTTTGTATCTCTTTGTATTATACTATGATGGATTAGGTGGACAGGCCAGAAAATGTTTCACATTTGCTACTGATTTGATGCGCTTTGGAAAAAAAGAATTTGAGGCATATACTAGTAAAGAGAAGAATCCTTAAAACCAGGTCTGGGTCAGGATGGTAAGTTGCAAGTCACTACATCAGAAGACCCCAAACCTCCTACCTAATACCTTATTTAGGTCTCTTAGCTCTCTCTTACTACACACACACACACACACACACACACACACAGCACACATATCTTACTGAAACAAATACTGATGCTTTTCTTAATCTAAGATTTCTTTTCGTCACTTCTGTATTTCTTTTCTCTGGTGTGAATATAGTCATCGAAATTATGCTTTCTCTTTCTCAGCTGTCATCTTCTATAATGGTATTTCTCTGGGTGTAGTCTATGGAGACAGAGTGTACAAACCACGGAGGATAAAATGCAGATCCTAAACCCACTGAATCAGAGTCCAAGGAAGGAAGTCCATGAGTCTGTATTTCAACACAAGAGTCTTGTGCAAATTTAAGTTTCAAAATCATTGCTATAGGTTGTTATATAAAATTTACATGCGAAATTAAATAAACTAAGGTACAGCTCTTCCAAGAGCTATTTGACACTTACAAATAAAAAAAATAACAAAATAAAAGAGGCTGGGCACAGTGGCTCACACCTGTAATCCCAGCACTATGGGAGACCGAGATAGGATGATTACCTGAGGTCAGGAGTTCAAGACCAGCCTGACCAACATGGTGAAACCCCGTCTCTACTAAAAATACAAAAATTAGCCAGGTGTGGCGGTGGGCACCTGTAATCCCAGCTACTCCAGAGGCTGAGTCAGGAGAATTGCTTGAACCGGGGAGGCGGAGGTTGCAGTGAGCCGAAATCATGCCATTGCACTCCAGCCTGGGTGACAGAACAAGACTCCATCCCCCCACACCACCCCCACCCCCCTCAAAAAAGAAAAACACAAGATTAAGCCATAGAGGTACATCAGCTTCCCTGGCTTCAGGACCAGCCCAGCCTGTCCTTTCTACTCCTTTAAGGGCTTTCCCGTTCTCTTTCTCAGCAGTAAATTAGTTACAACATAATTAAGCAATCACTGTCTGAATGTTTCTGGCCCCTCATCCTATCCCACTGCATATTTTTATTTTCTCCTGATGTTCTTTGTCACTCCTTTTAGAAGAATTAAGTCCAACAAATTGAAAAACTAAAGACAAAGTAATTACAGTAGAAATGTAACAATAGAATGGACTGCTCTCAGCCAGATACCATCGGGGCAACTGTATACCAGGTGGCATGCCTTAACCACCCTCCATTCCCACCTCCCTCCGTCTCACCTGTTCTTCAGCACCTGTTCCTCTCCTTCCAGCCATCTAGTCACCCAAAGGATGTTCCCGGAATGTCAGGTCACCCAAACTTCTTTCTGAAGCAATGCATTTCAGGAACCACACCTTTTTCTTTTTCTTTCTTCCCATATAAATATTTCTCTTCTGCCTTCTGGGTGAACAAAATGAATGACAAATAACAACAACAAAAAAAAGCAAAAAACAAATCACCAGGAAAATCTTCTCTTTTGGTATTTCTCATGAATATAGCTTTTCTTGTTTTGTTTTGTTTGTTCGTAGAGACTGAGCCTCACTACGTTGCCCAGGCTGGTCTCAAACTCCTGGCCTCAAGTGATACTTTCACCTCGGTCTCCCAAACTATTGGGATTACAGGCATGAGCCACTGCACCCAGAAGCATTTCTTTTAAAATCTTTTTTGAATAATAATTTATATACAGTAAAATTTACCCATATTAAGTGTACAGTGCAAAGGATTTTGACAATATACATCTGTGCAAATATCTCTGCAATAAAGACATATAACATTCCTCATTACCCCAGAAAGTTCCCTCTCGGTTCGTTGCGGTGAAACTCACCCCACACCTGACCTCCTAACCCCAAACAACCACTGAGCTGCTCATGGTCACATTCAGACAGTGATTGCTTCATAGGTAAATTTTGCAGCTCTAGAATTTCATATAAATGAAATCATATCATGGGTACTTTTTGTGTCCAGCTTTTCCCCCCTTAATATAAGGCTTTTGAATTTCATTCATGATGTTGCATGTATGGATATACCACAGTCTGGCTAATCATTCTCCTGTAGATGGACGTTTAATTTGTGTCCAGTTTGCAACTATTATAAACAGAGCTGTCATCGCCATTGTGTACAATTTTTCTTCGGCATATATTGTCATTTCTCTTTGGTAAAAACCTTTGAGTAGAATTACTGGGTCATATGGTAAAATTATGTTTAACTTTATAAAAAAACTAACAATTATCCAAAGTGGTTTTATCATTTTATATTCCCACCAATGATGTATGAATTCCAGTTGTTCAACATTCTCCTCCACACTTAGTATTGTCAACCTTTTCGATTTTAGCCATTTGAATAAGCATGTCATAGTATCTCATTATGATTTTAGTTTGCATTTCTCTGACAACTAATGATAAGCATCTTTTCGTGTACTTTTTACTGCCATTTGTGTAGCTTCTTTTCTGAAGTACCTGTTCAAATCCTTTGCTCATTTTAAATGAATCATTTGCTTTATTACATGCATACGTACATGTGTGGTACTTAAGATGCTGAACTCAAAGGATTGATTCTAATGGTAGGCATCAGACACAGTAGTCAAGGGTGGAGTCTAATTTTGTACATGAAAGGTGGAATTTTTGCCCCTATGTAAGCTGCCAAGCACTGGAACCCACTATTAATATTGCCCCTGCTCTGATATAACAGAATGATTAGGCACACAGATTATGGAGTCACTCTGTCTTGGCTCACACACTGGCTCCACCACCTCCTAGATGTGTGTCATTGGACAAAGTGCTTAATGAATCTGTGCCTCAGTTTCTACTTCTTTAAAATGGGGCAACGATAATACCTCAAAAATTGTTGTGATATCCAAGTGATAACACTCACCTCAAAAATGGTTGTGATATCTAAGTCATGCTATTTAACATCCTTTGAACAGTTCAAATACATAGTGAGCACTCAGTAAATGTTTGAAGTTATCAGGACAAAGAATCTGAGTTTTGTTTATTAAAGTGCTCACCTAACCACATTCTTTCTAGAATCCTTGTCAATACCACATTATCTCTCTCCTCCAGTTCTCAATTATATTTCTACCACTAATTTCTAGATCAGCAATACCTAGAGACTTACGTTTCACTTGCTCCCAGGTGATTTACAAAAACAATGGCAAAGAAAGAAGCGATGGCCAGGTGTGGCGGCTCACATCTATAATCCCAGCACTTTGGGAGGCCGAGGCAGGTGGCTCATGAGGTCGGGAGTTTGAGACCAGCCTGGCTAACATGATGAAACCCTATCTCTACTAAAAATACAAAAAATAGCTGGGCGTGGTGGTGGGTGCCTGTAATCCCAGCTACTCGGGAGGCTGAAGCTAGAGAAGTGTTTGAATCCAGGAGGCAGAGGTTGCAATGAGCAGAGATCGCACCGCTGCACTCCAGCCTGGGTGGCAGGACGAGACTCCATCTCAAACAAAAAAAAAAAAAAAAAAAAGAAAGAAGGAAAGAAAGAAGAAGAAAGAAGTGGCGTGAAGGTAGGTTTTACCGATTGCTTAAATTTTATATCAATTTATATCAACTTGTTCCTTGGAAATCTAATTCTTTTTAGACTAGTGCAACAAAGCCTTTTTTTTTTTTTTTTTTTTTTTGAGACGGGGTCTCGCCTTTTTGCCCGGGCTGGAGTGCAGTGGCCGGATCTCAGCTCACTGCAAGCTCCGCCTCCCAGGTTCACGCCATTCTCCTGCCTCAGCCTCCCGAGTAGCTGGGACTACAGGCGCCCGCCACCTCACCCGGCTAGTTTTTTTGTATTTTTTAGTAGAGACGGGGTTTCACCGTGTTAGCCAGGATGGTCTCCATCTCCTGACCTCGTGATCCGCCCGTCTCGGCCTCCCAAAGTGCTGGGATTACAGGCAGGAGCCACCGCGCCCGGCCAACAAAGTCTTGAGATAAGTTAAAGCTCAAGAGAGGGAGAGCAACTAGACTCATTCCAGCAGGAGACTGGGAGTAACATTTGACAATCCAATTATTTTATTTCACAGCAGAAAATTAGTTTCCTCTAGGACAAACAGAGGAAGTGAAATTTTAACAACTTCTGGCTTTGAACTTCAGGAAGCCCTAAAAGTTCCTGAAAGTACATATTTAAAAAAGAAAGAAAGAATTAAGATGTATTAGATTAATATAATAAAGAACAAAAACCACATGACCATTTCAATAGATGCAGAAAAAGCATTTGAAAAGATTCAACACTCATTCATAATAAAAACTCTCAAACTAACAATAGAACTTCCTCAACTTGATAAAGAGCATCTATAAAAAGCCACAGCTAACATCATTATTAATGCTGAAAGGCTGGATCCCTTCTTGCTAAGATCAGGAACAAGGCAAAGATATCTGCTTTCATCACTTTTATTCTATCTTATGCTGAAGTTTCTATAGCTAATGCTATAAAAATTTTGTTTTTAAATTAAGGACATTAGATTGGAAAGAAAGAAGTAAAACTGCCTCTTTATATAATGTAGTCCTATATGAAAATTCAAAGGAATTTCACTAAAACTATTAATAAAAGACTTTAGCACAGGTATAAGATCAATAGACAAAAATTAATTGTATTCCTATGTAACAGCGAACCGGAAATGGAAATTAAGAAAACATTTCCTTCACAATGACAGTGAAGAGAATGAAATATAGAAGAAATACAAGACTTTACACTGATAATTATAAAAGATCATTTAAAAAAATGAAGAAGACCTAAATAGAAAGACATTTCATATTCATGGATTGAAAGACTCAATATTGTCAAGATAGCTATTCTTTTCACATTGATCTATAAATTCAATGCAATCAATCTCTATCAAAATTCCACTAGAAAGGCTGGAAAAGTGAGTATCTCTGTTAGTTTGCCCCCTAACTATTTTGGGGCCCAGGGGCAAACGTACAAATAGAAATCCCAGCCACAACCTACTCTCTTCTCTTCCTACCCCCAACCTTGTCTTACATCAGTAGCTTCATGTGCTGGTATGTGTGCGTGCATCTGTGTGTGTGTGTGTGTGTGTGTGTGTGCATTCTGGCCCACGGGTACAAGTTCCAACCCTTCCTCCCCTAGCCCCATCACAAACAGCTTCCCCTTGGCCACCCCTTCAACATAGAGCTGTGTGCACCAATAAAACTGTTTTCTTTCAGGAGAACAGACACAGAGAAGTTCAAGCAGTTGCTAGGAAAAGCTCTCTCAGAGCCATTTGGACAATTCCATAGTTCTGTTTACCTGAAACATAGTCTAGAAGCAGAGGCTTGGGCTCCAGAGGGGCACATCAGCTAGGCCCCCCGCTCCTCAGAGGGGAGACAAAAGCAAGTTTCTCAAACTTTAATATGCAAATCAATCATTGGGGATCTTGTTAAAATGCAGGTTTGTAGGTGAGGTAAGGCCTGAGAGTCTGCATTTCTAACAAATTTCCAGCTAGTAATCTGTTACTGGTGTCTGTCTAGTCCGCAGCAAAGATGTAAAGCACGAGGCCTAGATTAGGGGCCTTACTAAGCTGGCTCTAAGGGCAGAACTCAGCTGTAGAACGGGAGCCATATCTATGGGAGTGGAAGGTGACCTTAGGACTGCCAGGAGATCATTGCCTAGGATGGAGCACATTGGTAATGGCTAACGGAGGGCTGGCAAACAGTGCATGCAGTGCTGGCACTTGAAAGGCTATAGGCTAATGGGCAAGTTAGACATTAATAACTAATTGCATGACATTGTGTAATAGGGAATAACAGAGGTATATATGAAGCACATAGGTGACAGAGCAGAGGTGGTGATTAACTCTTTGTTGGAAAAATGTTTCACAAAGAAAGTTAGTGTCTGAGCAGAGCGCTGAGTTTCCTAGAGAACAAAGACAGAAAGGGGATTCAAAGCCAAGGGAATAACTTATTCGTGGCAGGCTATATTGCCCAAAAATGGCTGCAACAATATCTCCACTCCCACAAAATCTTCTAGAAACTTTCCACTTCCCTATTAAGAAGTGAATTCCAATTCTCTTTTCCTTGTTAGGATACTTCCATGAGTACAAGGTGGAGAAGTGACACTGTGTGACTCATGTGGCTAGATGAGAAAAGGCTACCTATCTTCTGCCTGGTTTTCTTGGGATGCTTGTTTTTGGGACACAACCACTATGCTGTGAGGAAGCCAAGCAGCCCATGGAAAGTTCTGGTGGGGAGGAAATGAGGACCCCACCCACTATTCCTATTGAGATCCTAGCTGACAGCCAACACCAACTTGCCAGCCATGTGAACGAGCCATTTTGAAAGAAGGTCTTCCAGCCTCTGTCACACTGTTCCAGGTGACACTACGTGGAGCAGAGATAAGCCACTTCCACTAAGCCCTGACCAAATTGTGGATCCATGGGCAAAATCAATGATTGTTGTTTAAACCATCAACTTTTGGAGTGGTTTGTTATCCAGAAGAGATTCCCGTAACAATATCTAAAGGTAAAAAGGTGTAAAGCAGCCTGGTGTTTAAAAATATGACACAAACATGGGCATGTTTATATATAACTCAGCTAGTAGAAAAAAAAACATAATAAGATGGGACCTGTTGAGAATGTTGAATCTGAGATGTGGAGTGGAGGGAAAAAGTTTAGTAAACAAACCATTAGTAGTGAAAATGTAACGTAGTTGTACTATATATTCAACAATTCTTGGATTAATTATTATTCACAACTCTGACAGTTTCTAGATACAACGTTAAGGCATTTATATAACAAAGTTTTCTTGCTGTAAAATACTAAATTCTTATTGGAAAGAAAATACTGGCCAGGCATGGTGGTTCATGCCTGTAATCCCAATCCCTCCCATGTCTGTTTTGGGATGCCGCGGCCAGAGAAATGCTTGAGTCCAGGAATTCAACCAGTCTGGGAGACACAGCAAGATCATGCCTCTACAAAAATTTAAAAATTAGCCAGGTGTGATAGCACACACCGGTGATCCCAGCTACTTGGGAGGCTGGGGCAGAAGGATCGCTTGAGCCCAGGAGGTTGAGGCTGCAGTGAGCCATGTTCACCCCACTCCACTCCATTCTGGGCAAAAGACATAGATCTTGTCTCACTTAAAAAAAAAAAAAAAAAAAAAAAGACGAATAATCTGCTGCTGTGTGTATGCTGTAGATTAAGCCCTGGTAGACAATTTCCAAAAGAAATCAATTTATTGTCTTTACTACCAAAGTGGAAACATGATATGATTTCAGAAACAAATAAAAAACCCACCTGAATTATGTGGGAGATAAGTTCCCACATTCTCGGGACATCAAAGTACATAATTCTGACCTATCATCAGCACCCTCGTTTTTCTCCCTAAACACACATTTCTAAGAGAACCAACTATGAGTTTGTGAAAGATGTAAAATTTATGACTATTCTTTAAAGCTGACAATGTTATTTCCTACAGGCTTTAGGAGTGGTGGGTGCATGCTAATTTGAAAGATAAGGATTTAAAATGCAGTGAATTGATACGTCAAGATTGTTTCCTGAACTTGCGGGTCTCTTGCATGTTTTTTTAAATTCTTTGACACTAACCTAATGTGTGGTTGAAAACCAATATCCCCATGCAGTATGGGAATTTATATTACATTTAGCAGCTGGGAATGGAAGATTCCTGGGATGGGGATAGCTAGTGACAAGTAGCTTCTTTCTGCTCTCAGCTGATTTGACTCCTCCTGGAATACTGTGTTCAGTTTCTGACACCATATTTTAGGAGAAACATAGACAAATTAGAGTACATTTGGAAGAGAGTGCCTTAAATGGCGAGGAAACACAAACCCATGTCATATGAGGGACAAATGAAGAAAAAGGAGATATTAATTCAGGGAGGAACCAACTAATGGGGTACATTCAACATTTTTAAATAACAAAAGCCTTCCTGAAGAAGGGCTGTTGGCATTGTTCTGTAACCTCAAAAGCATATCAAGGGAAGAACTGGGAGGCAATTTTGGGGTGAAGAAAGTCAAAGCTGCCCAAAGATGGAATTGGCTATTAGGAGAGGTAGACAGTCCCTGTCACTGGAGGTATTCAAGCAATTTTTTAAAGAAAGAATTCTAAATTTGATGATGGTCGGATTTGACATCCTGCAAGGTTCTTTCCACTACTGTGAGAGCTTTGATGTCCTTCAGAGACTCCCATATCATTGTAGCAGGACAAGCCACAGACAAAACTCCTCAGACATCGAGTTAAAGAAGGAAGGGGTTTATTCGGCTGGGGGCATCTGCAAGACTCCTGTCTCAAGAGTTGAGCTCCCCAAGTGAGCAATTCCTGTCCCTTTTAAGGGCTCACAACTCTTAAGTGGGTGCGTGTGAGAGGGTCGTGGTCAATTGAGCAAGCAGGGGGGTACATGACTGGGGGCTGAATGCACCAGTAATTAGATTGGAACAGAACAGGTTAGGGATTTTCACAGTGCATTTCTATACAATGTCTGTAATCTACAGATAACAGAACCGATTAGATCACCGGTCGATCTTTAACTACCAGGCCCAGGGTGTGGTGCCAGGCTGTCTGCTTGTGGATTTCATTTCTGCCTTTCAGTTTTTACTTTTTCTTTCTTTGGAGGCAGAAATTGGGCATAAGACAATACGAGGGGTGGTCTCCTCCCTTATCATCACTCCTGGGAGTCACCAGGTATAGTCTCATATGAGCTAAAAAAACAGCTCCTTTCCTTTTTCCCACTTCTTATTTCCAGAAGTGGCAGCATTTTCTGGAGCCTCCAAAGCCTATGAAATCCCCGGAAGTAATCTGTTCTCTACCACTGGCTAAAAGGGGCCTATCTCACCCCTGACTGATCAGCCCCAAATAGTTCTGCACAAATGCCTCCAAGCTGCACCACCAGCCAAGCCACTGATAGTCCTGGGGCTACTTCCCACTCTCTGTCAGTTCCCTCAACATGGCAATGCCTGGCTTCTTCCCTTTTATGTGTTACACTGTGCAATTGTCATACAGATTTTGTGGGCATATGGCTGTTAGTCCTTAGTCATAGACCTTCTTCCCCTTGGACCATAAAAGTCTACTGGAGTTGAATTGCAATAATCAGAAAGCAACAGATTTTATGACTTGCCTAAAATTACCTTTATCCAGTGATATGCTTATCACCCTTAAGCAATCTTCTATGCCTCCAACCTCTTTTTCCTTAGGATCCTTCTTCTCAGGACAATGCTTGGCTCCTCATTTAAATAGGCCACTCTTTCGTAAGATCTTGCTCCACCACCCTCAGTTCATACCTGACATTCTGAATCCTAGGTTGAGACAAATTAGACTCAAGCTGTAGCCTTTCCCTTTTGTTTTTCCCCTATCTGCTCTCCCTGCAATATGACTCTGTGACTGAGGGTTAAGAGCAGAGAAAGAAGAAAATAAAAATAATAGATTGAAAAATGGGTTATGGAGACCAGGTGCAGTGGCTCACACCTGTAACCCTAGAACTTTGGGAGGCCAAGGTGGGCAGAACACTTGAGGTCAGGAGTTTGAGACCAGCCTGGCCAATACAGGGAAACCCTGTCTTTACCAAAATATACGAAAATTACCTGGGAGTGGTAGTCCACACCTGTAGTCCCAGCAGGCTGAGGCAGGAGAATCACTTGAACTCAGGAGGCGGAGGTTGCAGTGAGCCAAGATCGCACTACTGCACACCAACCTGGGTGACAGAGGGAGATCCTGTCTCAAAAAATAAATGTTCACAGAAGGGGAAAGGAAAATAATTATGTGATGTGGATGGCTTAATTAAAAATGTTGAGTGGAGTTCAAAAATAATGAAGTGTGATGTTTATACTCTAAATAGTATAACTGAAAGAAATGCTCCTGGAACTTAGCAGTGACAATGTAATTGGTCACTTGTCATAAGTTTTCGATGAAAATCTCATTCACAAATCAGGAACAAAATATTCAATAGCTTGCTGATAGTATTTGGAAAACAATTTTTCATACTCATTCAATGCTAATTATAAACTTTGAGAGTCAAATTAAGAATATATTGTATATACACTGAACAAAGGTATTTACACATACACAATGTGGGTCAACTGATGCTCTCCAACTTCTGAGGTAAAAGTAGCTTGTTACCAGTGTCCTTGGCAAAGTCATGCTGAGGACTGATGGAAGGGACAGTATATGTTTGCCCTCCACTCTGAACAAGAAGAGAGATCAAGGGGATTTAGCTCTTTCATGTGAACTTTCCTTAGAGGTGCACAACTCCTTAGGGATGTAGTTTGGGAACAGGCTGGGGGTAAAGAGGTCAACAGTTTGACTTCTTATGTATTCTTCACAGCATATTGTAGTGGGCCTCTTTCTCTTGCCTGTACAAGAGAGAGAAATGACAGGAATTAATAAGAAAGCTAATACTCTACTCACTCTAAGCCTCTGAAGAAGAATTCAGGTATTTATTTTGGCTCTCTGAGGCCCGTCTAATGAAAGTTGAGCCTGGTACAGGATTGAACACATCAACTATTAAGCAAATGGAAGAATTAGAGGCAGGATATCAGTTATAATCAGAAGCTCAAAGCTCAGAAGCTAGGTTAAAGTAGAGATGGTGAGCAATGGCATGAGTGAAGCTCATCCCAGTTAGCAAGTCCAAGATAGTTAGAAGTAGAGTGTGAAACTATGGTTGTGAACGTGGAGTTCTGATGACAAAAGCGCAAGAGGAATGGAAATGCATGGCTTGGATTGCACTTTAAGAAAAAAATTTGCCTATCCACTGTGAGGAGACCAAGTTAGCTGCTGCCAACTGGCAGCTCTTAGTGCCCTCAGGACCCATTTTAGCTTTTGATCCACGGACACGCTCTCCCTAGGCATCCCAGCAAATGACAGAACATGATGGGAGCAGTACAAACTGTCAATTTCTGCCCAATGCTTATGGGCAATCTTTGCACTGGAACTTTGTTAGGCTGGACGAGACTTCCTCAGCACTGCATTTCAGCATGAGGCTCCTCCTACACACTTCTTCCTCCTTTCTATCTTTTCACAGCTATCAAACCTGTATCATAGCCTGAAGGATTTCCCTGCCTACTCCTGCTTCCTTTCCCCTTTATCTTTCGTATATAAATACGTACATTTCTTGCACATCTAACTGCATCTTGGTGCCTACCTCCTGGAGGACTCAGCCAATACAAGGGGGGTTGCTGATGTTCAGGTTTGGATCATAATCCAGAAAGACACAGTCCCAAACGCCATAATCCCAAATGTTGAAGCCCTCAAAGATCAACATTCTTAGACACAAGGTGGGAAAATGTAGTAAGAAGTGCTCGTGTTGATGTATATCAAATAACAGAAGAATTTCAAAAAGAGCAGGGCCACATACAAAATGATTGTGAATGTATTTTGGAGGAGTGCTATGTCAAAAAAAAAAAAAAAAAAAAGCAGCTATTCGTTGTGATGCAAGACTTCAAACTATAGTTAATGATTGTGAAAGTCAGCTGGGTCTTCTGGGACTATATCTGTGCAATTACCCATAATCTCTCCTTGTAATACACTATTTCATATGTTGAATTTTCTTTGACTTCCTGGGCTCAAGCAATCCTCCCACCTCAGCCCCCTGAGTTGCTGGTATGGGTGAGCCACTGACTCTTTCTTCTTATTTTAAGTTTTTTTCCCCCAATATTTTAAATTGTCAACAATTTTTTTTTTTTTTTTTTTTTTTTACAATTTGCTATGCTATGTATTTCATCTTGCCATCATTTCCAATACTGGAGGTATAAATTGTGTAAAGACTTTTAGAGAGTTCTAATTTGTTTTATGCATTTTTTTGCAAATTTCACTCCATGAGAGTGAATTACCACAATGATGATTTGCATGTAAGTATTGTTCATGTAGGTAAAAACATTGAAACTACCTTAATAAATGAAGACATGCCTTTTTTTGTACATTTGATTTGCAAAAAGTAAAATTTCTCAAGATCTCAGCTCTTTGGGCAACGGCGTACGTGGTGGTGACCCACTGAGGTTTTTGACTGATTTCTCCAAACATTTAGGTATTTGTCATGGTATTTCAGGATGACCACAATAATTCAGCTTGGTGCACTCACTTACCAACTATAGTGATATGTTTACACATTCCCTTCTTTGACCTATTTATTTATGAATAAGGCTTGTCTGCTCATAACTGTGATACTCATGTGACTGTCATTAGTATACCTGAGTGTTGCAAAAATATGTATTGCCTATTTTATTGTTAAACTGGCCTATGAAGTGCTCTGTTGTATTTTTACGTTGCTCAAAGAAATCCCCCTTTTAAAATGTAAATAAATATGTTTTTTTTTTTCAGCATTATATTCTTGAGATTTTGATCTTTCTGGGTTGTGATTTTCAGGATTTTGGACTTTAGAGATTTTGGTCTTTTAGGATTTTTGGGATTACGGCATTTGGAATTGTCTTTTGAGATTATGATCAGCTCCCCCAGAATTTGAGGATATAACCTGACTAGAACCAGGCTAGTAAGATAAATCATCAGCTGGGGGCCTTGACACTTGGCTTCTCTGATGGTGTTGGTTTTTCATTTGACCCTGGTTTGCATATTAATCCCAGAGACTTTAAACAAATGACTTACCTACAGAGTCCTCATAGGAAGCCCTGGTCAAAAGAAAAACAGAATAGAAAGCAAAAGAGAAAAGAGTCTTCATTCTTCTCCATTCATATAAGTTGTGCCTTCCTCTGGATATGTAGGTATACTAAAAATCATTGAATTATATACTTTAAATTGGTGAATTATATGGTCTGTGAATTATATCTCAATAAAGCTGTTATTTAAAAATTGTACACTTCCTAGTATAGAAGGTAGTACTAAGATACATGTGAAAGAAAATAAAAGCAATAAGATAATGACAGCCAAAAAAAAAAAAGTTTTTTCAGACTCGGCATGGTAGCTTACACCTGTAATCTCAGCACTTTGGGAGGCTGAGGTGGGAGGATTACTTGAGGTCAGGAGTTTGAACTAGTGAAACCCAACATGGTGAAACTCCATCTCTACTAAAAACACAAAAGTTAGTTGTTGGGCCTGGTTGTGGGCGCCTGTAGTCCCAGCTACTCAGGAGACTGAGGCAGGAAAACCACTTGAATCCGGGAGGCGGAGGTTGCAGTGAGCTGGGATTGTACTACTGGACTCCAGCCTGGGCAACAGAGCAAGAGTCCATCTAAAAAATAAAAATGTTTTGTCATTTGGTCATATTTAAAAAGATTTCACATTTTTTCTTTCTAGAGCCTGCAGAGAAAGCCAGAGGGTTCATGAAATACTGGAAAATATTCATTAGTATACTTTCTGAATTCATAAAACATAGTAAAGAGCTTATGTATTCTTTGAAATGGTTGTTGATATGAAGTTATCATATCAACAGTTATGAAACAGTTACACCCATCTCCACAATTCTGTAGTTTGGGGAAATGGCAGCTGAACAAGCAGGTATATATTTATTAATTCAACCAACCCTTCAGGGATGCTTTTTCTTTTTGCTAATGTGTAGATGTGGAGATAAATAAGGCATGGTGTATGTCCTTCAGAAGTTCACAGCAAAATAAAGAGTGTAGGCTTTTAAAGTGTAAGGTACAGGGAGACATGCTGTGTGGCTGACCTAGAAGACTATTTGCAAGAGAAAGTGGCAAACTCAAGTGAGAGAATTACACCTAGACTTGAGGGTGAGATGATCTCCCACTTATCAAAGCACCAGGAAGACTAGTAGCTCACACTTCTATTGTACTTACTTTGCTTCATGTCTATTCAAGTTGCATACGTATATTAACTCATTTAATCTTCCCTCTGACCCTATATAAGAGTTGGCCATTCAAATAAGCCTCATTTGTAGGGGAGAACTCTGAGACAGTAAGAAGTTAGGCCACTTGCTCATGGTCACATAAGCAGCAGTAGAGCCAGGATCTAGAAACCAGATAGCTCGATTCCAAAGCATTTCTGCAATGCCCAGGAAAGGCACCAACCAGGGTAAGACTTTTCCATCTGTTTCTTTCTGAGGTTTCTCCATGTTAAGGTTTCTCCATATTTTTGTTTATTGTACTAATAGCATTATAATAACTACAACAAAGAAAACCTCAACTACAATCTCATTGCTCAACAAATCTCTGATTCTTTCCTTTCTGTTTGGTTAGTCCTCTCCAGAGCCGATTCTTCCTTTCTTACTCCTGTGGTGTCTAAAGACAGCCCCTCAGAACCACTTTTCTTTCTTTTTTCCTGGCCTGTGCTGTCTCTTGAGATCCTTTACTTATGTCTCAGTACCTCCTTAAGCCTCTGTGTTTGTAGTTACTGAGAAGTTAGATGCAATAGTCCATTTCAGGAGTCAGAGGGACTCCTCGCCCTGGAAGAACTACCATGACAGCAACCTCCTTGGGGAACTTCATTAGTGAGCAGAGAGCATGGTGTAGTAATCATCCATTGATGCATAACAAATTACCCTCAAAACTTAGTGACCGAAAACAACAAACATTATCTCCAGGTTCCAGAGTGGCTTAGTTGGGTGTTTCTGGCTCAAGGTCTTTCAAGAGGTTGCAGTTAAGATGTTGATCGGGGCTTCATTGTCTGAAGGCTTAGCTAAGGCTGAAGGATCTGCTTTCAAGTTTACACATGCGGACGTTAGCAGATTTTCTTTTTTAGTCACATGGGCCTCTCCATACGGCAGCTCACAATATGGCAGCTAGCTTTCCCCAGAGTCAGTGACAGCAGAGAGATAGAGATAGAGATAGATAGATAGAGAGAGAGAGAGAGAGAGAACATCAACGTGTGCACAACCAAGATGGAAGCCCTAAACTAATCTTGGAAGTGACATACGCTCACTTCTCACAGCATTATTACCAACCCTAGCATGACATAGGAGAGGATTACACAAGGGTGTGAATACCAAGAGGCAGGGATCAGTGGGACATCTTAGAGACTGATTACCATACTCGGGCAACGTCTAGGGGTGAGAGGAGCAGCCACACTTCTATGTTTGCATCTTAATTTACATGAATGGCAGCCCCTGACATTTTTCAGTATACAAAATATATGATCATACATAGTCGTCCAGGTAGCAGTTCCTGAACAAGTGGGGAAGTCAGGGGAATTTGTCCTCAGTACTCTTCTATTCCCTGCTAGAACTTCATTTATTTGTGTATTTATGAAACAAACATTTTTTAAAAAGCACCTGGTTGTACCTTTGTGTTGGTACTGAACTAGGTAGGTCATGGGGTTACAGTTCTAACGGAGTTTCAATTTTCCTACATCACTGTTGCCCTTAAGTATCCAAAACATTTGGGGTGACTATAGCCTCCCTCAAGCCAGACAGTACGCAACAGATCATTGTTTTCTATCCCACTCTCTCAGGGCCCTAATCTTTGGAAAACCTGAGCTAATATGATGTTTCTTTCAAAGGGTATAATATAAATATGTAACAACCCCTGATAATTGGGTGCCTAATAAGAAAAGAAGTTGCCTAAACAAGCAGCAGGGCTCTATCAGTATAATGCTTCTGCTAAAATTCAGCACAGTTCGCCTGAGAGAGGTCTTTTCTATCACCCATCCATCCAGTCAAACTGGAAAACTAACTGTGGCTCTACTTACTCACGAAATTGGCAGGAGCAACGTTTCAAGAAGGACCCTTCAAACAACATTCCCATTTGCCAGTTTCAGGGGGAAAAATGTAGGCTCTAAATTAAAGCTCACAAATAAAAAAATGTAAGAAAGAAGTGAGTTCATGATGACAGACTGATGGACCAGAGCAGAAAATATAAGGAAGGTGAGCTATTTGTCTTGGAGACCAAGTGTGCGCCACAGAAGTGACAAATGGAGAAAATCAAATAAATATTTATGTTTGTAACACCAGACTCATGATAAAGTGTCCTTAAGTTCAGACTCCAGAGTCAAACTGCTGATTTCAAGTCCCAGCTCTGCTCCTCACTAGCTATGTGACTGTGGGTGAGTGACTTAATCCCTCTGCACCTCAGTATTCTTATCTGTACAGCAGGGCTGATTGCATAAAATCAATCTATGTGGTAATTGTGACCTAGTATAAGAAGTGCTTAGCATGCTGTCTAGCATAAATTAAGAACACGGTAAGCACTAATTATTATTACTGAAGAAATTAGAACAATACCTACTGTGGCATCAACTGAAAGAGACCAACTTCATTCACTCGATCATTATCTATTGAATATATACAGCACTGAACCCCAGACGACAAATCCTTTTTCTCAAGGTGCTTTTATGTGGGAGGGCTGGGAGAGGGAGGAAAAAGAAAGCAGAAGGGGGAAACTAATAAATAAGTAAAAAAATGTATTATGTCAGGTGGTGATCATGCAGAAAAATAAAGCAAGGATGTGGATAGGAAGTTCTGGGGGAGGAGTGGGAGGAAAGAATGTTCTAGACAGAGGAAATAGCAAGTACACAGGTCTTGAGGCTGAGGAATGCTTGGTGTGTCTGTCCATAACTACAGGTGGGTGTAGCTGGAAGGAGATGAGGATGGAGTAAAATCACACAGCTTGAGGTCAGAGGAATCCTGCCTGGGAATGGTGGGCAGATCATGCAGGGCATGTGTCCATATTCGGCACTTTGGCTGTTGCTCTATGATGGGAAGCCACTGGATTTTTTGAGAAGAGAGACATAATCTAATCTTTGTTTTTTAAGGACAGTCGGCTGTGTGTAGGTGTGGGGGAGGGAGGGGCGGAGAGTGGGATCGGGTAGGACATAATTGTTGAGAGATGATGGCTTAGACCAGGACACTAGCAGTGGGGAGGGGAATGAGGAGTGGTCATTTTCACCATATATTTGTGAAAGCAGAGTCAACAGAATTTGCTGACGAATATGATGCTGAGTGTAAAGCAGAGAGGGTTCAGAGATATGGAAGTTCTGAGGACAAGGACTTTTCTCTTTTATTCAATGTCATATACCTACCACCTAGACAGTGCCTGGCATCAATATATACTCCTTGAATAAACGAAAAGGGTAACTGATTTGTATTAAACCCATTTTCAACTTAGTAAATAGCAGTTAAAACATCCACAGTCAAACGAAGTACTGTAGCAACCATAATTTCAGCAATTAAGCAGTGAAAGGTCTTTCAATCCTTTCCTCCACAAAGATCGAAGTTAACTTTGCTGCATCTCTGGACACCCCGTTGCCAACGACCCAGCACTCCGTTGGTAAGTGAGGCTGGAGGTGGGGGTGGGAGAAATTTCGTGGAAGCTAAGTTTGCAAAGCAGGTACTTTTTTTTTTTTTTTTTTTAAACGGTTATTTGGGGTGAGGAGTACAACAGAACCTAATGTTCCCTCAGGCCACCTACAGCACTGCTACTGTTCCCATATCCTTCAACTGGGCATGAAGGCAGCTTCCCACTCACTGACAGTGGCGCACCCTGTACCCTCCACCCTCTCTCTTCAATACCCCAGGGCTAAACGGCCTGACGCTCCTCTCTCCCGGCTAGTGTGCATTCTGGGCCAGGGCGAGCCAAAAGGCAGAGGGGCCTTCGTGCCGCAGTGTCGGGTGCAGAGTCAGGCTTAGCCTGGGCGAACTTTCCAGGCCAACGTGAAGTTTTCCTGTCTTGGGTACATGCGGGCCCCACGCGTCTGCGAGTTGGGGTTAGTGTGTCAACAGGGTCAGTCCCCGTAGCTACTTTGCGAAAGCTTCGAGGCGAGCGTGAAGTCAAGGGCTGCGGTGGATGGGGGTGAAAGGCCTCCTCGCCCCACTGCCTGCACCGTCTTGGGGCAACCCCCAACCCGCAGCCGGCATTTCCCTTTAATGCGCGTGCCCGTCAAGGTCCTCGCGTCCCCTCCCCTCAAGCCACCCCGTCGGCCTCGGTTTCCCCCACTTCTCTCCCTCCTTGTCGTTCCTTCCCCGTGGGACGCCCCTCGCCCACCCCTGTCAGAGCCCGGCCTGCGCGCGGGACCCAGCTGTCACTTTACTTTTCCACGCCGCCTCCCCACCCCCTCTCCCGACCAGCGGGGCAGCCCGCCCGGGCGCGCGCCCGCCCCCGCCCCCTCGCGGCCGCGCGCCGGAGGAGGAGGGGCGGGGGAGGAGGTAGGCGCGCGGCGCCGCACGGCCGACGTGGGGCTCGCGCTCTCGCGGTCTCTCCCAGGCGGGTGCGCGGGGACGCGCACTCACGGGTGCGCGCGCGGACGGCCGGGCGGCGGCGGCTCCCGGAGGTGGTGGCTTCACTTTCCAGGACTCTGGAGCAGCCACAGCGACAGCCGCGGGCAGCAGCCTCAGGAGCCGGTGCTGGAACGGCCGGGGGCGGCGGCAGCGGCGGCGCTGAGGGTGAGTCCGGGCGGGCGCGAGCGCGGCGAGGACAGGCGTGGTCGGGTGCGTGGTGCGTGGGTCCGGCTTTCGGTGACTAGACGGTCCGCAGGGGACATCCCGTCCCTGGGGCCTCCCCAGTCTCCCTCCCCCTCGCGCGTCGGCAGCTCTCTCCCCGGGCTTCGGCTCGAGCCTGCGACCTGCACGGACACCCCCCTCAGGTATTCGCTCGGGCCGCGCGGGTGCCTCCCCTCCTCGGGCGTCCTCCCTCTCACTAGCGTCCTCCTCACTCCCCCGACCTCCCTTCCGCGCCGCAGGTCTCTGCTTACACCGCTCGTGTCCTAGTTCCCTCCTTCCTCGCTCCCCGGGCCCGGTTCCCTGCGCCCCCTCCCGCGAGCCTCCTGCCCCCGTTTCTCGCCCTTTCTACCCCTCCCCCTCCTTCCCATCCCCCCCACTTCTGCCTCTCCTCTCCCTGTCCTCCTTCTACCCCCTTCCGTTCTCAGTTCCCCATCCTTCTCCACCCTCCCAGCGCCTTCCTTCTCCTAGCCGCATCCTGGAACTAAGTCTTTGCAAAAGTACAGGATAAATGTCACGGTGGAAAGTGCCCGGCTTGATCTTTTGCTATTTTCCCTAATTGCATAATTGCTGCACATGGTGTCTCTCCTGGCGAGTGCCGGGTCTGGCTCCTCCGCCGCCGCACCCCGGTGGCCCGCCCGGAGAAGACCTTGTGGGGTGTATTTGTGTGTGTCCTGGTGTGGGATGTGTGTTGTATTGGTCTTTTGTGATGCCTGGCGCTTGTCACAGTTTGGAACCGAAGCTCATTTTTCTCTGGTCTCTTCTCTGCAGCCCCCACTGGCCTGGTTTGAAACTGGATTCCCTCTGTCCTCTCCCCCTTCTCCCCCCACTCCACTTCTCCCCCTCTTTTCTCCCCTCTCTCTCGTAATGTTTTGATCTTTTTGCCCTTTACAATTTCTAATGAAGATAAAGCGTGGATGTCCAATCCATCTTCCCTTAAGGAAATTAAGGCCGCTTTAGAAAGACATCATCCTGTGCTTGGTGGCTGTTTAGACCTATTTGCATGTTTTCTAAGATTCATCGTTTTGTATTGTGTATTCTTGAGAGTCTACTCAAATATTTTCATTTAAAAGTACGAAAGGAAGTGCTAAGGTTTACCTTCAAATTATCTCGCGGTTCTAAAAGATTTTACCCTCTTCTTAGTTTTTAATCCCTGATTCTTTAAAAAGTATGTTTCTAGATATGTGATAATTCAGTCTGCACTTTGTGAATCTAAATATTTGCCTTTACTACGGCAATTTGGTTGCTCCTTGGCTCTTTGGAGTTCTGTATGTGGGCTGAAGCTGAAGATAGAGTGTTTTCATATAATGCTATACCCCATTCTGTTTCCCCTGCAGCACCTTTTATCCCCAAATCAGGTGTTCCACTATTATTTTCTGCATAAATGTCTTTGCAGTTAAATTTAAAGCTGAATATTGCTGTGTGCATATACTACATATTTATTTTACATTTTAGAAAAGTTTAGAAACATGAGTAGGAAGACAGCAAGATCTGTATGACAGAATTAAACGCTTTCCTGTTTTAAAAGCTCAAATGAACCCTTGGTTTTGCAGTTTTATACTAGTAGATACTGTTATAAGGCTTACCTGGATAGTAGGCTGGATTTATGGAATGACTATAGTTGCCTTTATGTAGTCAGTAATATTTCAAGCCAAATCATTTCATTTTTATGGAACACGTTAGTTTCGTTCACTGTATGTTGCTAATTTCCAGGACTGTAATTACAACGTAGGGTACATAGCTAATACAAGCTTAGACAGTTTGTGTTGAAGAAGTAATAGAATGTAAGCCTCTTAACATAGTTTTAGGAAGGACTGCCTATTTTATGTTTAAAAATTAAGTTTTACTTTGAGTTACGAAGTAAGCATATTAATTTGTATATCTCAATATCTTTGAAAATATCATTGGAGAGTAGCTCTTTGTTTCTAACCCTGGGATTTAAGTTTATCTTCCCTGTAGATTAGATAATGAGATCAGATTAACTGTTTAGGAATTAATTTTAAAATGCGAATTTAGAAGATAATGTTTAAAGAATTTTAATTCAGAAATTTTTATTCATTTGTACTTTAGAGAGACAAGACATCAATTTTACACTTATGACTAATTAAATTGATTTATGCACTAGTTTTTCTTCATAAAAATTCATTGCACCTGAGTGGCACAATAATTTTTTTTCTATACGTTTTCTGTAAGCAAGCATTCAAAAAACAAACCGAGAAGTTCCTTTTATTATTGATATTTGAAAAAGAGATGTGAAAACTTTATTTCTAAAAGTTCCTATAGTGGTTATCAGTGGCCTCAGATGGATTTATCATTTGTAGGTTAACATTTGGATGAAATAGGTGTCTTAAGTCGAAAGTGGAAATAATTATTTTCCTTAATGTGAAACTAGAAATTACGCTTCTACTGGGGAATTTCTAATAGTATTTTTATTAGTTCTCTAGTGAGACTAATTTTTACTTTAGTCTTCCTCTGATATTCAGCAGTAGTTTATGAAATTTGGGTTTCAGATTATGGTTCAGATCACATCATTGAGCAATCTTTTTAAGTAATTATATAACTATGGCATTCGATAGTATGTGAATGCACATAAATAAGAATATTGAGAAGAATGTGTGGCTTTATAACGAATGTGATACACAACTGAAACTCTCGGCATAGTTTATTAAATCATAGTTTATTAAACTGACGCTGCAGCCTCAGTATAGAGCATATTATTTCATTGAGGTTCCCGTATATTTATCATGGAACAGATTGCTCCTGTTTTAAAATGCATAAAATGTTTTCTCACTCATTTCACATTTCTTAAGGTATTGCTGGCAGCATTTTGCTGTATCTGAGCACCTTTCCCTGAGGATTGTTCTTGTTTTCACTCTGATGCATGCTGCATGCCATTATGTACATACTTAGAAGGTTTTAAACTTCTGATATATTTTAACTGAAAGAAGTAAGGTGAAAAAAATATTAAATCCAAGAATGAGAATTTAGAGTAAAATAAAAATGAAAAAAAGCAAGAAATATGTTATGACTTTTAGAGCTAGATGTGAAACATACTGATATAAAATTTCAGTATTCTATTAAGTGACTTTAGTGCTCATAAAAGATGTCACAGCTGTGGAGACCGGCGCTCTCCATTTACAGAATAGGCAGAAAAGTAGTCACTTTTCCATTGTATGTTTCAGAGCTGTTGAGGCAGACCTGTTTTTGTGTGGCATGGGGAGCTGTTGGGGTTGAAGGGCTGCTGGTGGTGGTGTATGTGGCGTGTCAGTGAAAGGATTCACTATTTTCTTTTGACTCTCTGAGGCTGTTTGCTTCGTGATGCCTCCATTCTTTGGCAGTGCTTTTTGGTTTGTCTTAACAAAAATTTCAGTCTATTAAAGATCGGTGTTACAACATTGCTTTGGCTTAGAGCAGACTACAAGTTAAATCTTTAGTAGTGATGAATTTTTATCAGTGTCAAATAGCTATCCATTTGGACTAAATTATAGTCATTAAAAATTTTGCTTTATTTGAGGTATCTTTACCTATTCTTATTGATCATATCAGAAACAGTTTTATTTCAAGCCGTAATTTGAATAAGAGTAATCAAAAGGATCCATTTCAAAAGAAATTTGTTCAGTGTACCTTTAATTTTTAAAGGTATATTTTTTGTTGTTAATGGTACTTGTTACGTATAGGTATTTGTTTTTAAAGAGGTGTCTGAGAAGGTAGCTATACAGTGCTCAAAGTGATTATTAGGTGACAAAACCGTAGTAAGCACAAGACCTTTTAGAGTCTGGCCATGGGTTTTGTTGGTTCAGTTCTGGATTTGTCAGAACACTGTAAGCTAGTCAGCTCATAAGGGATGTATTCATAGTCATCAAACTCAGAAATTGATTATGATAGAATGACAGTTGAGATAGTCCTTTTCACTTACCGGAATTGTTTGTGTCTGCTGTCTAGATTATAACAGCTACCTAAATATCAAGCTATTGAGGAAATTGAGTTGGTAATCAGAGCTGCTTGGGGAGCCTGAACTCAGAGCAAAGGGAATTTGAAAGCCTTGAGGGATATTTTAGCTAGACTGTGGGGAAAAGAAAAAAAAAAAATTCTTCAGTGTCTCACCATCTCTTGTGAAATATGGTTGCTTTAGTATATAGCTGAATCAATGCTGATACCATCATATGGTTCAATTTTTATTTAGAATCATGCAGTCATGCAGGCCTCTGTGTTCTTCTGTTATCACAAAGGTTACTTAAAACAATTTACTAGTTTGGAGAATTTTAACTTTAGCCCAGCCCTGAGGATGTATTGATTGAATAGGGATTTGAAAGAGTCCTCCCGTTTTTCTGTTCCCACAACTATTTGTACTAACCTTCGTTTTTGTACTTAGCAAGTTGGCTAGTCCAGGTTTTTCACAGTTGTGGGACCAAAGGGTTTAGCACAGCGCCTGGTAGAGAGTAGACCCTTAGTCATTTTTTTCTTATTTTTTGTAACAGCATTATTGATACGTGATTCACATACTATAAAATTTACCCTTTAAAAATGTACAACTCTGTAGTTCTTAGAATATTTATTATTAGAATTGAGCAGCATTATCATTATCTTATTTAAGAACATTTTTATCACCCCACAGGGAAGCATCCTACCCATTAGCAGTCACTCTTCACTGCTCTCCCCTCACTCCCTGGCAACCACTTACTCATTTTAATTTTTTTATTATTATTATTATTTTTTTGAGACAGGGTCTTGCTCTGTCACTCAGGCTGGAATGCAGTGGTATCAATCATAGTTTTATTTTTTGTAGAGATCGAGTCCCGCTGTGTTGCCCAGGCTGGTCCTGCCTGGGCTTCCCAAAACATTGGGATTTACAGGCGTGAGATTTACTACTGAATTTGATGTTTATGAATTTGCCTATTCTGGACATTTTATATAGTCAGTTTGTGGTCCTTTGTGGCTGACTTCTTTCACTTACAGAATGTTTCAAGGTTCATCCATTTTGTAGCACGTAGACACTGTATTTCATTCCTTTTTATGGCTAACAGTACATTATGTGAATATACTACTACATTTTGTTTATCCATTCATTCGTTAGTGGATATTTGAGTTGTTTCCGGTTTTGGTTATTATGAATAATGTTGCTGTGAACGTTTCATGTATAAATTTTGTATGTTTTCATTTTACAGTACATTTTGAATGGATGAAGGAAAAGTTTTAGCAAGTCCCAAAGCTGCATTGTTTTGTAAATGACCAATTTAATCCGTTTTATATTGAGATTTACTTGTTTTACTTTGAGGTTCATTCTCTGTGTTCTGGAGGTAGCTTACTGTAGTCCTCCTCACAGCTGAATAAATGATTTTTGATTCTTTAATCCAGGATCTAAAATGTCCACTGAGGCACAGAGAGTTGATGACAGTCCAAGCACTAGTGGAGGAAGTTCCGATGGAGATCAACGTGAAAGTGTTCAGCAAGAACCAGAAAGAGAACAAGTTCAGCCCAAGAAAAAGGAGGGGAAAATATCCAGCAAAACTGCTGCTAAATTGTCAACTAGTGCTAAAAGGTATCTCAGTTATTATAATCTTTTTATTTTTGGTATCAGTTTATCATCTTAAGTTCTATTTTTCTCTTGCATTTAGTCATTTTTTTCTGGGATTGTCGGCCATGAACTTCGTGGATTTTTCTTTCCCCTTCAAGATGATCTCTTTTACATGGTTTTAGCCATAGGGAACTTCAGTATTTAAAGTCAGTTAAATGGCATGGCAGATTCATAAAATATATTTCCATAGTGTGTTTGTGTATTATTAGGGAAGCATATACAGGGCGTGCATGTAAAATTGCAGTGGTTTCTTTTATGGTTACTTGACCATAAATTTTTTTTTTCTGTTCTGTAACACAGAATAGAGATTAGAAATCTTTTGAAGTGGTTATCGAGTGAGTGACAGTTTATTTTCCACTACTCCCAGTTGGTAAAGTCAGAAATGCCGACATTAGCAACAAGTGCTTCTTGGTTTCATTACGTTAGTCAGTGGATCCATCTTGATACAGATTTTTCTCTTTCTCTGGAGAGTAGGTGGATCTGGAAAGTAGGTATTCGAATGGTCTTCTGTTGGTACATCAATCTCTTAAAATGATTGGCATGTCAATGGACTTAGAGGGAATCTGTTTTGATATTGTTACATTATAGAATATTCCTTGGAAAACAATTTGAAAGATAAAGTAGTGTCTTTCCTGATCCTGTGATTTTATGTTCTTGCTTTGTTTTCATATATTTTATATTGCCCAAATAGGAAGTATAAATAAAAGCGATCTGTAACTTTTAGGCATAGTGGAATGCCTGAATGTTGAATTACAGCTTTATATGTTATTTTATGGTGTGAATTAAGGGGAACTCCTTTCTCAAAGATAAAAAACCATTATTATGTTCTAGTAGACCTTGTTTCCCTTTGGCTTAGTCAGTCTACAGAGTAGGAAGGAACCTTCTCAGGCCCCTTAGTGAGAGATGTTGGAGGGATGGTGAGTGGTTATTCCAAGGTACTAGAGTATTCAGTTTCCCTTTCATGGGGGTGTATTGCTGATCTCTGTTGAAGGAGCTGTTTGAAAGTCAGAGAGCCCTGAACTTTAAACGTTTAGACCTGTATACTAGAACATGCTAGGGTGAGGAAGAGGGTTCAGTTTGTTTTGCCATCACACTACAATTACAGGGGACTCAGCTGGCTGACCCTTCTGTTGCCAGACCACAACACAAATGACCTGCTTAGAAGTGACCTGGGAAATGGGGGGTGGAGTTAGGATGGGTAAGAAAAGTGAGGAATAGAGAAAATACAACATTTAGGTGAAAGAAGGAAGTCGATGTGGGTGGGAAGGAGATGTTCAGGTACAGATTGTAGTTCCATGTAGATGAGGAAAATCTAATTCAGTCCTCAGTGTCTGATTGGGTTTTTACGGGGCCTTTTCAGTTTGTCAGAAAAGGGCAAGGATTGGTTGGCCAGGTCTGTGGGGAATAGGGTTCTGCTGGGCCTGCGTTTTATTCTGTGATTGCTAGTTAGCAAAGTCACCTGTTGTGGTGAGGCTCTGCCTTTTCCCCTAACTGGGAGCACCACTATAATATACCTTAAAATCATATTTCTTGCATGATATACCAAAGACCAAATTCTGCTTATGAAAGATGTACTGCTTTATGTGTGAACATGAGTTTTTCAAGTACATGGGTCATCTTTATTTTACTACACTATATGTAGAAAGTACAGATTATTCAAACCTAATGATAGATTTCATGAGGGAAAAATATGGAAGATATTTTTCTGCTCTGTACATAGGAGATAAAACCTAGTTTAGTGATAGTGTATGTACAGAGCACAGGACAGTGCCTGATTGGCAGTAAATAGTAAGTGGTTGTGTTGCGTTGGTGAAGGTAAGAAGTCTCTTTTGAGTTGCTTCCTGGCTGAAAGAATCCCTCCATTGGCAAATTCTTGGGAATCTGTGATTATCAAATTGTGGTTCATGATCTTCCTCTAGAAAGATCTTCAGTTGGTTTTCGGGTGCCACTGTATGAAGTGATGTAATTATTTACTATTTATTTTAAATATAAAAATGTGGCTTTGCTACTAATTTTTTAATTAAAAAAAAAACTTATTTTCCCCTCTCTCTTCCTCCAATTCAGCTGATAGGGAAGTTATTGGTTCTTTGCCATTTCTGCTTAACTTAGGAAAAAAATTGGAAATTATGAGAGCAGAGGACCCCGCATCTTTTAAGTTCACTGTCATATCCACAGTGCCTAGCAGAGTACAGTCACAATATTTACTTACTGGTTGCCTTGGAACCCTGAGCTTATTTTAGGGATCAGATTTTCCATGGATATTAGGATCTTAGTACTAGTGTGTTCAGATTAAAAGTTAGAGGTAGTTTCAGCATAAATTTTATTTCACACTCTTTTGTTGATAATCATTTTTATTCAGATGAGAAGTCTTTCCCAAATAGTGTCATTTTATGAGAAAGAGTAGCATTGAAGAGCTTGAACTCTAAAGATGGGATCTACGTTTGAATCTAGGTTCTTGCATTTAGTAGCTGTAGCTCTGTGGTCTTTTCTTTCTTTCTTTTTTTTTCTTCCTTCCTTCCTTCCTTCCTTCCTTCCTTCCTTCCTTCCTTCCTTTGTTTCTTCCTTTCTTTCCTTTCCTTTCCTTCCCTTTCCCTTTTCCTTTCCCTTTCCCTTTCCCTTTCCTTCTCTTTTTGGCAGAGTCTTGCTCTGTCACCCAGGCTGGAGTACAGTGGTATGATCTCCAACTCCTGGGCTCATTCAATCCTCCTGCCTCAGCCTCCCAAGTAGCTGGGATTACATAGGTGTGTCACCACACCAGGCTAAATTTTTAATGTATTTTTTGTAGGGACGAGAGTCTCGCTGTGTTGCCCAGGCTGGCCTTGAACTCATGGTTGCAAGCGATCCTCCTGCCTTGGTCTCTCAAAGTGTTGGAATTACAGGCATGAGCTACTGTGCCTAGCCTCTGCGATCCTGATGTATAATTTAACAGCTGAAAGCCTCAATTTCTTCTTTCATAGGAGGAAGATGATAATGGTACACTGTTCACAAGGTTCTTGTGAGAACTAAATGTGATAAAGCATTGATTCGGCACATAGTAAGCTCTCATAAACTGATGCTGTCACTAATAGACTTTATGTCAGTTAAAGTCTGCAATGATGTTTTCCAAGTCTGTTTGGTACAGACTTTGGAAAAATGAGGTATATATTAACCTTGGAGGCCTTAGTGATGTTAAACTAGAAATACTCAGATGCCGTAATTAAATACATTTTGTAGTAACTTAGGAAAGTGCTTGCACGTAGGTGCTCAGTTATATGAAATGTACTATTAATAATTGCTGTAATGCAGTAATTATAGAATTAATAAGCTGATACAGAAATATGATTTGAAAAATCTCATTTGTGATATTACAGAATAGTGATATATAATACAGAAAACATTTAAGTGGGTATTTAAACAGTAGTAGAAATTAATTTCTGTCTCAGAGTTAGGAGGAAAGATTACAGTTACATCTTATATGCATTTTTGCTTTTCTTTGGCAAGAGTTTGTTTCTTAAAAAATTGTCATGCTCTTATCACAGTCTGTTCTCTTGATATGTCTATATCACTCTTGTTATATTTGCAAGTCTGTAGTTGGACTATATCTGCAGTGACAGATTTAGATTATTTTGATTAAATTGACTAGTCAGTTCAATAAAACATCTATTTTGAGATCTTCATTGAATTTATTCTGCTTCTTTTATGGGTTGATACATCTGTAAATGTGAATTTTAAATCATATTTATTCTAAATTAACTTTGTTCAGAGTAGACATGGTGATTTTATTTTTGGACACTCAATATGATACTATTCGAGGTGTAGTTTTTGGTTTCAGACTCTAAATTTTTGTTAGGTTGAAAAATTGATTCCACTGTATTCCAGTTTGAACTTTTATCTTATGGGCTCTTGTAAGTTTGTTTTCCACATGAGAACGAAATAGTACTTTTACAGATAATCTTTTGTAATTACTGTATTTTATTCATTCTAAATGCACATTTTAAAACTTTTTAATGTTTCTGAAATTGGGACACATCTTAAAATTTATGTGCACAATTATTGATGGTGTGACTTAAAATCAATGATCTTTTAGAATCATATGTATGTAGTATTTACCACCATCCAGAATGAAACGCTAGACTTCTTATTTGCTATGGCAGTGTGTTTTCTAAAGATTGCTTTGACATTTAAAAAATTTTAATTATTAGTTGCATGACGCTTTCTTGAGAATAAGGTCATTTTGGAAGGTTTTTGCTAGGTGATTCAATTGATTAGAATAGACGGTTTTTAGGTTGACTGAGGATTGTAGTCTGTAAGGGAATATAGAAAGTTATCTAGATGAGATGAAGGGTTTTTAAAAAATTCCTGCTAAGAAATTACTTTGCAAATCTACATATCCACACATTCATGTTCTACTTGACTCTGAGTAAATTTTTGAATTTTCTTTAACCCAAGAAATGTGTGTGTGTGTTTTAAACATGTTAGTACATATACACTGCTTCATTTTTCTGAACCCCTTTTCCAATATATTGATGTTAAAATAAGAGTTTCATATCCTCTCTGTTCTGTATAATTTTGGTACCATATTCTTCATTTAAGTCTGAATGAATCATGATTGTTATGATTCCCCTCCCCTGCTATTTTTTTAAAGCAAATAACAATCCTACACAGTACTCTTATTGTACTCTTATCATTCATTCCTGAAACAGTTAAGGTATAAGGTAGAGTAATATACACTGAAATTTAATTTGTGTGTTGCTTGTGACTTGTCTCAGTAACAATGGGCAGTTGCTGACTTCTGTATCACACTAGCTTAAGAGGTGGCACTGCCTTATGGAAATTGGAAATTTAGGCAATTGTCCAGGTGATTTTTGTGTAAAATAATTTTGTCTTAAAAGTTCTGATGAGGAAAGTCTTTTTGTTTGACTTACCAAGATAATAGTTCTCCATCTTTCACCTTACCAGTATAAAATAATTAGCCTTAGTTTTCCTTGTCTTTTAAATGGGAACTGATAAAACAGATACTTAGAGAATTCTGTGAGATTTACCGGATCACTTTTAATGGTAAAAGATCATCATGGGAAAGGTACATTGTAAATGTGAATTATTGATACTTTTCATTTTTCTTCACCCTAAGAGACAGTGCCTGAAATAGGTACCTTCCTTATCCCCACTTGTCAAGGCTGAGAAACTTAATACATACCATGATCACAACTTTTGAGATAGAACTGAATTGCTGTCATTGAAAACAGCAGGACATCTTACAACCGTTTAAATAGCAATTCTTAGTATAATCTTTTCTGTCAAGAGAAATACAACCATTTTAGGTAACAGTGGCTCAAAATATATTATAATATTATTGACTCACTGCTCAGACTTGTTGAATTCATCAGCAAATTGCTTTTTATATTGAATAATAGAGACTTAGAATTATAGGGATCTGGAGTTCAACTTTTGTATAGAACTATATGACAGCAAATTATGATATATCAATTTTTTTTCCCTTAGAGACAGGGTCTTACTCTTGCCCAGGCTGGAGTATGTGGTATGATCATAGATCACTGTGGCCTCAAATTCCTGGGCTCAAGTGATCCTCCTGCCTTGGCCTCCTGAGTAACTGGGACTATAAGCACACACCACCATGACCAACAGTTTCCCAAATTTTTTGTAGAGAAGGAGTCTCACTGTGTTGTGCAGGTTGGTCTCCAATTTCTGGCCTCAAGTGATCCTCCTGCGTCTGCCTCCCAAAGCCCAGGGATTACAGGCATAGCCACCAGTACTGAGCCTGGCCCAGAATTTATGAGTTTTTTGTTTTGTTTTTTAAAAATCTAAAGGGCAGTATAAATATAAAGCAAGATGTGTTGTTTGAAAATTGCAAAGAAGTTTTTTTATGTTAAAAATAGTTTTTTTTTTTGACAGCTTAAGCATGCTTTTTATAATGATTATTCTTTTGGTTCTCTTAGTTTAAAAACAGTTTTTAAAAGTTGTTCATGTTTCTGATAATAAACAGTACATAGATTTTTTTTTAATGAAAAGTAACAGTTTTTTTTTATCCATCCCCTGCCCCTAATTCTCCCAATTCCATTCCCTTGAAGCAGACTGTTTAGCTGTCTTTGGTCTTATTCCTTCTGTTGGATTTCTGTACAACTCTAAATAATACACTTATTTCTCATTGACTTGTTAATTGAAGTAATATCTTTTGATTCCCTGCTCTGAAATATGAGGATTTAGTTTGCTTATCTGTTCTTCCTTTCTTTTCCTTCCTCCCAGTTAATGATAGTTAAAAATTTTTAAAAAGATTATTTGTTGCCTTTATACTCTAAAAATATATATTTAAGCTTCTATTTCTTATTCCTACAAATAACATGTTTTTTATTCTCTACTTTGTAAATTGGGGATAATATCTTCTCCATCCACTTTTAGCTGGTTTATATTAGCTACACTTAATTTTACATCTTCAAGGTTAATAACATTTACTTTGTACAGTGCAACCAACAACCAGTCTTCTATGCTTTGTCTGTAAGTAAAAGACCAATAAATTGTACGTTTATTATAAGTGTAAACATTAAATGCCAGACCAAACAGCATATTAGGATTAGATTAACTACAAGTCCAGTGTCATGATCTCTGGGCTTCTCAATGAGTCATAGCATTTAGGCAAAATAGATCAAATCTTTCTCTCCCCACCTTACTCCCAATGTCTGATGCTTAATTAAAGTTATTTTACATTTTAGTTTGCTTCATATTTCATCTGTGACTTTCTTATGCAGTTTTTCTTCCTTCTGGGATTTCTGATTACTTCCCCCTATGTCCCCTTTTGTAGTCTATTTTATCTGTATACACCTGTAGCCCCCTCTTGCCTGTCTCAGCCTGTTTGATTTACACCCATTTGTTTTGTCTTGCAGAGATATATTGAAATTTCTCACTCATTGGTGACCACCACCCTTCTCTTTGGTGTTTATTCCTTTTTTGCATTTTCTGCATTTCCCTTTCCCACCCTGAATGAGTGGTCCTGAATGAGTGAGAGGTGAAAGTGTGTGTGCCTAGTTTGCCATCTTTAACCTGGACTTAGCCATTTAATTTTGAAGTGTCTGTTGTATACTTTTGTATGAAATCCATAAAATGTGTTCTCCTGTATCAAATCTTTGAGCTTATTGTCATTTAAATACAGGCAATATGTACTTTGTATGCATATAAATATATCACAGAATCCATATTAGAAGGAAGTTACAGTGTGTTAAAAGAGATCAGGAGTTTATTCTAGTTAACCTCTATTTTACAGGACAGAAAACTGAGGCACAGGGAGAGAAAGCAAGCATGTATGAGCAGTGTTCTTGCCCAGGGACTCAATTTAATGGCCTAGCAGAATTACAATGAAATTTTCTTTGACTTTGAATTTCTTAGCCGTCCTCTGATTCATAATGCCTCACCAACCTTGAATCACATGGTTTAGAAAAGTGAAAATTGTATCAGTAGCATGCAGTTCCTTCGGGAAGTTGATACCAGTTCTATTGGAGGGGTCCCGTTTATTCTAGCAGTTTGTTGTCTTGAAAAAGAAGTAGAATGAAATTGCTTGAGTGTAAATATTTTTGCTCAAATTCTTGTTTTGTTTTTTAAAGATACTTTAATCAGTTATTATCCATATACTGTCACAATAATTACCAGACAACAGGCATCCAGCTGTTAATAACCCCATATTTAAAAACCAAGGCAAAGGAGAAGAAACGGTTTTGAGAATATTTTGGTATTTGATTTAGCAAAGCCTACATTTAATAAGGTATGAATGATAGTTAAGGAATTGCTAAGTATAGTCTTAGAAAACAGTGGCGCACTTTCAGCCTTTTTATACGTACATAGGATGTTAGATGCAGTTAAAAATAAAACTAGAATGTAACACATGAGGATAGTTAGAGCAGGCTTAAAAATTTTTTTTTGGCATGAAGCTCATGAAATGATTTAATTGCTTATGTAATATTAGGATAGTTCTAGCCGATGAAATAGTGTTAAACGTCGAAGTCCCAACTTGCTCCAAATTAGAGGCGCCAGGAAGGAATACCATATGCGTCTTGATGGCAGTTTCAGGTGTTGGAATGAGATCCTGAATCTTTTCTTCACCATTTGATTCTATCAGTCAGGATGCTTGAATTTAACTTAATATCAGCTTTCCATCCTGTATGGGAATGCTCTAATACAAAACAGAAGTTAGAATGACCCATGAATGGTGTGGCAGAAATTTCCAGCTTTAGAAATGTTAATTAGTGCTGTCAGTGGTTCAGTGAAGTCACAGTGTTCCTTCCACAGGTTGCATGTACTGATGGAGTCATCTTTTAGATGCATCCTCAAAACCCTGGCGGAAATTGCTACTTTATTGTTGGATGTGATGCTTTACACAGTATTAGTATTTCAAACTAATATACCAAAGGGAAGTATTATTAAAACATAATGTTTTAATGAAATAAATTGTTAAGAGTGAGGATATTTTTAACATAATGTTCTTTGTCTTTATTTTAAAGAATTCAGAAGGAACTTGCAGAAATTACATTGGACCCTCCTCCCAACTGTAGGTAAGTACTTATGGTTTTTTATTTACTTGTATCTTTTGTGGAAGGTACATTTGAACTGTTGGTTTTATGTGCAACTGTTGTTGTAATCTGATTAATTAGTAAACACATCATTGTTGTTTGAACTTAAGTGACTATGGAAGATAGTGGTTTTTGTCATCTCTATGCGGAAATGGAATGTTCAGCAAGTATGTTTGTAGTGGTAGAACGGAGTTGCCAGAAGTAGTGTAATGCGGTAACAATAAGACAATGAAATTATAGGGTAACAAATACAATTACCTTTTAGTGGAAGAGGTGTTAGGGCCTTAAGTGGTTTTTTAATGATAGAATAATAGCATGGCTAAAATATTTGCTATGTTGTAATTTTTGTTATCTTGTTGGAATTTGATTTTTAAAAGTGCAGACGCATTAAATAGTATTTCTTCATGGATTACGTTACTGTGGTCATTGGTTGTGACTAGGTGAGATTGGGTGATTTGAGGCAATGATGTTAAATGTAAAACTGTCTCTCCCTTTATGATCATGACCCTGAATTTTCTGGTCAGTGTTTACTTTTAGGAAAGAAAAGTGCTTACCTGGAAATGGTTAATGTTATACAGATACATGGACAAAGAGGAGAAAAATAACCTCTTACTTTAAGCTACTGCCTTGGGTCTGGAGCAGTGGTTAGAAGATGACTGATTATTTTTAAGACACTTATTTCTGTTTTGAGATGAGGTCAACGTTGGAACCAGGCCAACCTGGAGTTTTTCTGGTTTAAAATGATAATCTTATGCATTGAAGGTGGAAGGGCAGATTAAATAAAAATCTTCCCAACATTGAATGCAGGTAGAATTTATTGCTTGGTATGATATCTGACTTCACTGATCTTACTTTTATGTAAAAACAAAGATAACAATGGTGAGAATTAATGAAAGTGAAAATTTTGCATATGGCTATATTGATAGTTGGCTAGTTGACAACTATTTTGTGTAGGAAAAATTCTAATAGGACTTACTTTGTGGTGAATCTAATATGGTTCTTTAAATGAATCATATACAGTTTATAAACTTACAGTAATAATATTCAAAGAATGTTTCACTCGAATAGAACAAATATGTCTTTGTTAAGTAAAACTGTTTAACATAAGACTTTTTGTCACTCTTACGACCGTATTACATCAAGCTGTTTCAGATGGCAGATGATTGTTTAGCATTTGGTGGTCAATGGTTGTAAGTGGATTGATTTGTGGAAAAACTCCAGTTTGAATTAAACCTAACATCCTTTGTTTCTTAGGATATTTGTTTTAATGGTCTGAATCTTTAAAAAAATAAATCATGCTCTTAATATATTACATATATTATTTTTGTAACCTTTTTTATGAACAATTGAACTGATAAATAAGTGAACTTAATTCATTCACTTCTTTGCTTAAATTTTGACAACCCCAATCATTGGTAAAATGAGCAACTTTGTTTTAATAAGTTTGTTTAAGACTCATTTTTAATAAATGAAATCCACATACAGCATCACGTGATGTAGACTGCAATTTTGCTGTTAGATGACTGAGAAAAGGAACTATATAAAGATTATTGTTTAAATAAAATAATTGAACCATAGTTCTGTTAAAGGTAAAAAACATTTAACTATAGTGTCATCTGAAATTTGGAGGTTTACTTTGTCTTTGAGCTTAGTTAATTATAACATTACTAGTTCATATGTAAGCTCTTCATAAATAGAGCAAAATGTTTATTACAGGTTTTAATTTTTAAAAATTAGAAGTAACTAAAGATACCTACTTTAGTTAATTTCCTGATGGGAATTTCAGGAGAATTCTCACTTGTGGGCTGAGGATTGGACAGCTGATAAGTTTGCTTTAGAAGCTACGTTTGCAGTACAGTGGCTTTGGCTCCTTTTATTGATTCTAAAACAGTTGCTTGGACTGGGTCAGGCAGAGAGAAAGGTTATTTACCTTCGTGTGGCACTCCCTTTGGCAAGCAAAGGATCCTCTGTGCTGTAGCTGATTGATAAGTGTTGATTAACTAGTTTTACATTTTCTGTGTGCTTGTGTTACTTAATATGGATGTTTGGTGTGCTTATTAAGTGCATCACTGTGGTCTTTGGATTGTTTGGTGTCAAATATTTGATTGTGGTTTGTAGTTAATCTGCCCATCTGTATTTCAATGAAAATGTGGTTACCATCTTCAGAAAGAGGTTAGATCATAGTGTTAGTTGGGCTTATTTTTGGTTAAAGTTAACAGTGCTTTTGTGGTTGATTTTTACAAGTTCTGCACTGCCTGCATTGGCCTAATGACTGTAATGGATTAATTTATCAAAATAGTGCGAATTAAAGTTACCTGCCTAACAGAAGTCAGAGTCCTTTACTTCATCAGTTAAGTCATACCTCATTTCAGAAGAAAGCATCCCCTTACTCTACTCCCTTTGTGGATTACCTCTCCTATCACACAAGTCTCTCAAAACCCTGCCTTTTGGTTCCCTGGGTAGTTGTTAGTCTGCTATCACATGTAAAGATTATATGCGAGGGAACATCTGTGGGTTTTACCTGTTTAGTCAGAGAGTGGAGAATGATTTTTTCTATTGGTTGTCTGGGTAGGGGTGGGTGGTTGTCACATTCCATTTAGAGTGTGGTTTATCCTATTTTCGGGAACATTAAGAGACTGGGTTCAACCCAATACTGTGTGTATGTCAGGTTAGATGGAACCTCTGAATTTTGGTGCATCTCTTATGTGATACCTAGTTAAGCTGCTTTTGGAATCATGTTGAAGGAACTGAATGTGTTTAAGCGTTGTACAAATCTGTTAAAGAAGTTGAGAATATCAAGTCACCCCAAATTGCAGCATTCAGTGTAAAGTTTTATGTAAGGCATTTTTTAGAGAAAGTTATTCTAATATAGTATTGGTTAATTTTTTTTCAGGTTTTGAAAAAACAAATATTATTTTAAAGAACATGCACAAATGATTTAATAGATTGAATTCTTTCATATAGGAAATATATGCCTCTACATATTTCAGTTTTTTTCTCACTTTATTGTTGTCTTTGAAGTAAAAATGCAGTAAGATAGTTTTATTTTTGAAGTTGGGTTAAATAAGTCATTCTTTTTAAAAACGTTACTCATAGTTTAATGGGTAAATATTTTAAAAAAATTTACAGCTAAGAAAAAATTTCTGCTCATAAAAATCATGGAGTCTGTAGGGCCATCGGCATAGAAAATTGCACATCATTTGAGTGAAATTTGGTCTATGCTTAGAGTATTTCCTGTAAGTAGTGGAAGGTATTTTTCTTGGCCTTAACGTTCATGTTGGATAACATAACTGACCCATGACATTTGCAAGGGCTCTATCCTGAGGCCTTCACAGATCCATTGATCCGTAAATGTTTTCATACTACTGCTGAGTTAGAGGTGCTGGGCAGTTGGTTAGAATTGCTTGCTACCTCGGTGCCTTGCATACCAGCTTAGATGGATAGAGTGGATCAAATTGTTGCTCCCTCCTTGCAGACCTCTAACAGGTAGATTCACTGCCCCTTGTAAATGACTACAGGTTGTGACTTTCACAGTTCTTCACAAATTGCTTAAAGCAACATCTTAGATCTGTGCATGTCAGTGTGTTCATTTATAATTCCTCGGTGCTAGTGGAGAACTGGCAGCTAGTGGGCCAGAAAATCTCCAGATTAAAATTAAAATTAAAATTGTCATCATCCAAAGGATAACTTGTTCCCCTGTATCACAGAGAAGCTAACTTGTTCAAATGCTATTATGATCTGCTATTTGCTAAAGTTTGCATTAGGTTTATGAGCAGGGGAATGACAGAGAATATTCATTTTTGGAAGAAAAGACTAAGGTAAAATGAAATGATTTATTGGAATTTGATTTTTGGTCTAGTAATTGAACAAGTAAAAGGAGGAAGTAAACCAAAAAGGAGGATGTGGTTATACTAGCAGTTTACACTTTATTTCTGTATGTTTCAAGGATCTGCTCATGGAACACTGGTGCTGCTTTTTATTTGATAACAGCTTTATCGAAGACATAAAGTGTAAAATTCACTTATACTTTTAGGTTTTTAGCATACTCACAGAGTTTTGTAATCATCACAGTCAATTTTGTAATATTTTGAAAACTCCCAAAAAATAATCCATGCCTTTTAGCAGTCACTCCTTCCCCATTTTCCCCCAACTCCTTCACCACCAGCCTTCGGTAGCAATTAGTCTACTTTCTGTTTCTATAGGTTTGCCTTATCTGGACATTTTGTATAAATGAAATCATACGTGCTTTTTGTGTTTGGCTTTTTTTATTTTTTATTTTTTTTTACAAAGTTTAATATTTTCAAGGTTCATCCATGTTGCTGCATGCACTAGTACTTCTTTTTTTTTTTTCCTAAGACGGAGTTTCGCTCGTCGCCCAGGCTTTAGTGCAATGGCACAATCTCGTTTCACTGCAACCTCCGCCTCCTGGGTTCAAGCGATTCTCCTGCCTCAGCTTCCTGAGTAGCTGGGATTACCACCATACCCGCTAATTTTTTAATTTTTAGTAGAGACGGGGTTTCACCATGTTGGCCAGGCTGGTCTCGAACTTGATTACCCTAGTACTTCTTTTTTAAAAATATTTTTAATTGAGGTAAAATATACCTACGTGATTTACCATCTTTACCATTTTTAGTGTAAAAGTTCAGTGAATATACATTTATATATTTATATTCTTTTTTTCCCCTTCATCCCCCCCACTCCCCTTCCTGGCCTCTGGTAATTACCAGTCTATTCTCTCTTTTTGAGATCTACATTTTTAGCTCTCATGTAAGAGTGAGAACATGTGACATTTGTCATTCTTTGCTTGGCTTGTTTCACTTAACCTTTGCCTGTGGTTTCATCTATATTGCTGCACATGACAGGATTTCATTCTTTTTTATGGTTGAATTAAATATTCCATTGTGTGTATATACCACAGTTTCTTTATTCATTCATCTGTTAATGGGCACTTAGGTTGGTTCCGTATTTTGGCTATTGTGAATGGTACTTGGGTAAACATGGAGTTGCAGATATCTCTTTGATACATTAATCTCCTTTCTTTTTGAGGTATACTGATATGGTTTGGCAGTGTCCCCACACAAATCTCATTTTGAATTGTAACTCCCATAATTGCCACGTGTAGTGGGACTGATGGGAGATAATTGAATCATGGGGGCGGTATCCCCCATACTGTTCTCGTGGTAATGAGTAAGTCTCACGAGAGCTGATGGTTTTATAAAGGGAAACCCCTTTTACTTGGCTCTCATTCTTCTCTTGTCTGCCATCATGTGATACATACCTTTCACCTTCACCATAATTGTGAGGCATCTCAAGCCAGGTGGAACTGTGAGTCCATTAAACTTCTTTCTTTTGTAAATTGCCCAGGCTCAGGTATGTCTTTATTGGCAGCGTGAAAATGGGACTAATACATATACCCAGTATAGGAATTGCTGGATCATGTGGAAGTTCTGTTTTTCATTTTTTGAGTAACCTCTGTACTATTCTCCATAGTGGCTGTATTAATTTACATCCCAACAACAATGTACGAGCATTCCCCTTTCTCCACATCCTTGCCAGCATCTATTATTGCTTGTCTGTTTGATCTAAGCTATTTTAACTACAGTGAGATAATATTGCATTGTAGCAATGTTGAACATTTTTTAATGTATGCTTTGGCCATTTGTGGGTCGGTCTTCTTTTGAGAAATGTCTGTTTACATCTTTTGCGCCCCCCCCCCTTTTTTTTTTTTTTTTGAGTTTTGTCTCTCTGTCGCCCAGGCCGGAGTGCAGTGGCGTGATCTCAGCTCACTGCAACCTCTACCTTCTGGGTTAAAGTGATTCTCCTGCTTCAGCCTCCTGTGTAGCTGGGACTACAGGCACATGCCACCACGCTTGGCTGATGTTTTTTTTCTTTTTTTTTTTTTTTGAGATGGAGTCTCACTGTGTCACCCAGGCTGGAGTGTAGTGGTGCAATCTTGGTGCACTGCAACCACCGCCTCCAAGGTTCAAGTGATTCTCCTGCCTCAGCCTCCTGAATAACTGGGATTACAGGCGCGTACCACCACACTTGGCTAATTTTTGTATTCTGAGTAGAGACGGGGTTTCACCATGTTGGCCAGGCTGGTCTCGAACTCCTGACCTCAGGTGATGCTCCTGCCTCGGCCTCCCAAAGTGCTGGTATTACAGGCATGAGCTACTGTGCTTGGCCCTTTTGCCTATTTTAAATTGGATTATATATATATATATAATATATATATATATAATTTGTTGTCAAGTTGTTTGGACTCTTTACATATTCTGGTTATTAATCCCTTGTTCTTTGTCAGATAGATAGTTTGCAAATATTTTCTCCCATTCTGTGTGTTGTCTCTTCACTTTGTTGATTGTTTCCTTTACTGTGCATAAGCTTTTTAGGTTGATGTAATCCCAGTTGTCTATTTTTGCTTTGGTTGCCTGTGCTTTTGAGATCTTACACAAGAAGTCTTTGCCCAGACCATTGGGTTGTAGTGTTTCGGTCTTAGATTCAAGTCTTTAATCCATTTTGGTTTGATTTTTTTGTGTATGGTGAGAGATAGGGGTGTAGTTTCATTCTTCATATATAGTTATCCAGTTTTCCCAGCACCATTTATTGAAAAGACTCTCCTTTTCCCATTGCATGTTCTTGATGCCTTTGTCAAAGATGAGGTAGCTGTAAATGCATGGCTTTATACCTGGGTTCTCTCATCTGTTTCATTGATCCATGTGTCTGTTTTTATGCCACTACCATGCTGTTTTTATTCCTATAGCTTTGTAATAAATTTTGAAATCAGGTAATGTAATGCCTCCAGCTTCATTCTTTTTGCTCAGGATTGCTTTGGCTATATGTAGTCTTGTGGTTCCATGTAAATTTTAGGAAATTTTTTTCTTTTCTTTTTTTTTTTTTTTTTTTTTACTGTTTCTATGAAGAATGTTATTGGTATTTTGATAAGGATTATACTGAATCTGTAAATTGCTTTGGGTAGTCTTGTCATTTTAAAAATATTATTATAGTTCTTCCAATCCATGAATATGGAATACCTTTCCCTTTTTTTGGTGTCCTATTTATTTCATCAGTTTTATAGTTTTCTTTATATGAATCTTTCATTTCTTTGGTTAGATTGATTCCTAGGCGTTTTATAATTTTTGTAGCTATTGTAAATAGGATTGCTTTCTTGATTTTTTTTTTTTTTTTTTTTAGGTTATTTGCTGTTGGTACATATAAATGCCACTGATTTTTGTGTGTTGATTTTGCATTCTACAACTTTGCTGAATTTCTTGACAGTTCTAACAGTGTATTTTTGGTAGAGCCTTTAGGTTTTGACATCATGTAATCTGAGAACAAGGCTAATTTGGCTTTTTCCTTTACAGTTTGGATGCCCTTTATTTCTTTTCTCTTGCCTAATTCCTCTGGCCTTTATTCCTGCTTGTTACCAAATAAACTTGCATTTTTATGGATATACCACATTGTATTTTTCTACTCATCAATTGATGGATATTTCTATTGTTTCCACTTTTTTGCTACTATGAATAATCCTGTTATGAACGTTTATGTACAGGTTTTTGGGTAGCCATTTGTTTTCATTTCTCTTTGGTGTATACCTAGGAGTGGAATTGCTGGGTTATATACTAAGTCTGTGTTTCCTGCCAGCAGTGTTTGAGGGCCCAATTTTTCTCTACAAGCTTGGCAGCACTTATTGTTGCCCCCTCCCCTTTTTTTATTTTTTTAACGATAGCTATCCTAGTAGATACGAAGTGGTATTTTGTTGTGGTATTGATTTGCATTTTTCTGATGGATGATGGATGAGCATCTTTTCATGTGCTTATTGTCCATTTGTATGTCTTCTTTGGAGAAATGTTAGTTCAAATCCTGCTCTATTTTTTAATGTCTTTTTGTTGTTGAATTGTAAGAGTTTTTTAAAAATGTATTTTGGATACAAGTCCTGTACATCAGATATATAATTTGCAAATATCTTCCTCCAGTCTGTGGATTTTTTTTTTTTACTTTTTTGATAGTGACCTTTGAAACATAGAAGTTTTTGCTTTTTATGAAGTCTAAATATCTGTTTTTTCTTTTGTTGTTTGTGCGTTTGGTGTCATATCTTAGAAACCATTGCCTAATCCAAGGCCACAAATATTTATGTCTGTATTTTTTCTAAGAATTTTATAGTTTTAGTTTTTACATTTTGGTTTTGATCCTTTTTCAGTTAATTTTTGTATGTGGTATGAGATTAGGGTCCAATTTCTTTCCTTTTGGCTCGTGTAGACCCAGTGTCCCAGCACCACTTGTTGAAAAGACTGTTTTTCACATTGAATTATCTTGATACCCTTGTTGGAAATCAGTGGATCATAAATGTGAAGATTTATTGCCGAACTCTCAATTTGGTTCCATTGGTCTGTATGTCCCTTCTTATGCCAGTAGCATACTGTCTTGATTACTATAGCTTTACTGAGTTTTGAATCAGAAAGTGTAAGTCTTCCAATTGGTTTACTTTTTTCATTGTCTTAACTCATTAGGTAAGGCATTCCCAGCGGAAATGGGAAGAGGCTGTGAGTGGACATAAACTGTGTCATTTTACTAATCATGGGAGCCATTTTATAGAGGAAAGTGTGGTTTTTTTAGGTGGTAGTGGTTGTTTTTTTGAGACAGAGTCTTTCTCTGTTGCCCAGACTGGAGTACAGTGGCACCATCTTGGCCCACTGTGACCTCCACCTTTCAGGTTGAAGCAATTATCCTGCCTCAGCCTCCTGAGTAGCTGGGACTACAGGCGTACGCCACCATGCCTGGCTAATTTTGTATTTTCAGTAGAGATGGGTTTCATCATGTTGGCCAGACTGGTCTCGAATTCCTGACCCCAAGTGATCCGCCCTCCTTGGCCTCCTAAAGTGCTGGGCTTACAGGTGTGAGCCACTGCGCCCAGCCGAGAAGTGTATTTTCCATATCATAGTAACTAAAATGGTATGTAGGGAAAGTGTGTGTTGGGGGGGTATTTTTTGAAATTATAGAGTAGGAAGGTATTGAGACAGAAGTTGGAAACAGTGTCTGTCTGTGTGATCTCTACAAGGAACAACCAATGCAAAATCTAATTATTGTCACTGTTTTTCTTCTCTGGTTATTGTAATATTTGTACAGCAGTTTTTAACTCTTGAAGGATTTCTGTATGTGATGTCATTTAGTCTTTTCAACCAGTCTCTAAAACTCCTGAGATTAAGTAACTTGTTCAAGGTTGCCTCAGCTTCCTAAAGTGTTGGAATTACAGGTGTGAGCCACTGCACCCAGCTGGGAAAACATCTTTAAGGAAGGGTGTGGACTTGGCTTTGAAGAATGGGTGGGATTTGGAAAGGTAAAAGGAAATGGGGATTGGCTTTAGGTAAGAGAATGAATGGGAGCAGAAACGTAAAAGGGGAGAATTTAGTATAGTTATTCTTGGGACAGTGAGTTTGGCCCTCCTTCCCATGTAGGAGGTAAGATTTGTTAGGACTTTCTAGGAAGGGTGTTAAAATTACCAGTTGCTATAGTTTGAGGTATAAATACTGAGTAAAAGAGAATGAAATTGAAGTTTCGATTTAAAAAAATCATGTCATAGAAACTAATTTGTAATATGGAGTAGAGAAAGATATAAAGAGTTTGGGAATCCAGTAAGAAAAGTGTTGCATTAATATAGGTTCAAGGTATATAAGACCTGGTGATGTGATACTAGGAAGACCAAAAAAAAAAAAAAAAAAACAGTGGAAATGGGAGACATTTTTGGACTGGCCCACCTTGTTGATGGTGTGGTTTTGAGAAACAAAGTTAATGATGTCAAGGATGACTTTAAAGAGTGTAATATTTGTAGACTAGAATGGTGATACTATTGGCAGAAACAGATTTGTCTCTATTTATGGCCTCTACAGATTTTAAAATTGATAATACATCCCTTTTTGTTTAGTTTGGCTGCCTGGAAACTCATAGCCTTATTTGCTCCTCAGTGTTAGTAATTAATTGCATTTTGTATGGAAACCTCAACTCTCTGGTTGTATTTTTGTTTTTCTACCCTTTTCCCTCTTGTATATCCATATCTTCATTTGTACTTTCATACTACATACATTTTTGTAAGCCAGCTCAGAGTCTTTTGGAGGGAGGCATATTATTGGTAAACGTACAATATGAATAACTGAAAGTTTATGTGAATGTGTATTGGTTAGCAAAATGCTGGCATAGTTTTTAAGAGGAGTCATTAACATGATAAAATTTAAATATACATTGAGGACCTATGTTATTTATTTAGGGTACTGAATTATTTGTATCCATCCCTTCTTCCTTTATCTAAAACAGGTAATGAGGAATATTTTTAATTCAATCCTGTGAGTTCTTGACTCAGTTGCTACAGTGTTGACTGGTTTTGGATAGACTTTTTGAAGACAAAAAAACTTTAAATGACATTAGAAATACGTGTACTAAGTGACTGGAACAGTTAGCAAGAATGGAGTAGCACCTGCAGGTAGGATAGCTGCAGAGTTGGAGTATGTGTACTGTGTGAGAGAGAGTGAGAGAGCATGGTCTTACCTTATGTTCCATTGGCAGTTCAAAATTTCAAGTTTGAAGCTTGTTTATATTCTCATTTCTGTACTTTCTTTTATAATTTTTAAAATGAGCCCCTTCATTACTGCCAAGAGTATATTTTCTTTTTGCCTTTACCTTGAGGCTGACTTTTCACCTGAGGTACAACCAGCATAGAACTTTAAAAGGCTGGCTGCTTGTTATTTCAAATGGGGAACTTTATGTATAGTTGTTTGCTGTCATGTACCTGTACTTCAAAACGGTATTAAGGGAAGACATAACTGTCTCAATAAAATCACCACCAGAAAAATTCTTTGCTTTGTTATTTCAAAATGTTATTGTTTAAGTCTGCCTTTAATCATAGTTTTAAAAGTATTTATTTGCTAATAAAAGAAAATGTTGAATGGTAAAGTGAGTTTAGTGTCCATTACTTCTGGTCTTTTAATTTTTTTAAAATTCTTTACTGCTTTAAGAACAATAAAATAATGTGTCTGAAAAGTATATATTAAATGATCACACTGGGACTGTATTTTATAATAGCAACAGAACATTTTATTATTTAGTTTGCCCAGCTTTATAACTAGTTATTGTTTCACTTTAGAGATAGGAAGGAAGTGTCATGTTACCCTCCAACATGTAATATTTTAATTCCCATACCCCTTTTATCTTTTAAGATATCCTGAAACTGTATTCTTTCATGTATCCAAATTTCTTTACAGTGATTATTATGCTCATTGATTTAAAATTAATCACCTAAGCTGTATTGCAAAGAAATAAAATTTTTTAGTGTATTTTAAGACAGTGTAAAATTTGATTTTTGCATTTTTGTTGTCAGTTTGCTTTTTGGGCTATGTTTCTAAATAAATGTTCGTTTAGAACTGTGAAACAGAATGTCTACTTACTTTAGGGACCTAATGAGATGCCTTTAAATGTATATCTCAATCCATATTTGTGTAGAAGCAGCACTTTCTTCTAAAACGTTTAATAGAAGCAGGCAAAGCCATAAGCTAAAATTCATTTTCTACTTCAGTACACAGCAGGTAGACTCTCTCCACACACTTTTACCTGTTTGGAAGATGAGGCTTAGTAATAATTTGAAATGACCAAAAGGAGAGGCAGAACTCTTACACCAGAGCCAAGATTTCTGCCTCAGTATCTGCCATTTCCTCTACCTTGAATGCAGCATCACCCTCCCAGCATCCCACTACTGTCACTTCTCCTGATGCTTCAGATTACAACTCTTACCCGTTTCATCCACTCTGGCAAGAGCTCTTTCTTTAATCCCTGCATTTCAGGTAGCATTCAGTTCAATATATCTGTGAATTAGTAAATACAATTAATTATAGTAGGGAGCTAACACTATTGAATGTTTCCAGTATTTGAAGCAGTCTGCTAAATGCTTTACCAGCATTATCTCATGTAATCTTTATGACTATCTTTGAGGTAGATAGTAGTTTTATTAATTATTTATTTTAAGGTTTTTATTTCCATAGGTTTTTGGGGAACAGGTGGTATTTGGTTACATGAGTAGGTTCTTTAGTGGTGATTTGTGAGATTTTGGTGCACCCATCTCCTGAACAGTATACACTGAACCCAGTTTGAAGTCTTTTATCCCTCACCCCCTTCCTGCCCTTTCCCCCAAGTCCCCAAAGTCTATTGTGTCATTCTTACACTTTTGCATTGAGGTGGATAGTAGTTCTATACAGCATTTTATAGATGGGAAGACAGGCTTAGAAGGGTTAAGTAACTAACTTGCTGAAAGTCACCTAGCAAGTAAATGGCAGAACTAGGATTTCAACCTTGTTTCTGACTTCAGAGCTCAGGTGTTTTGAGGTCTTGCTTTTCTGTTTCCATTTGCAAAATAGATTTAGGTGAACTGTTGTAGAACAGCACTGTCCCAGTAGGACTTTCTGTTATGATGGACCTGTTCTTTATCTGCCTTGTCCAGTACAGTGGCCACTAACCATATGTGGACATCGAGTATTTGAGAGGTGAGTAGTGCAATGAAATAACTGATTTTCAATTTAGATTTTAATTTTAAATATTTAGATACCAATATGTGACTTGAGGCTACTGTATTGGACAGCATAAATCTAGAAAAATAACTTCTTAAGCTTAAACTTATAAGTATATGCTTAAACTTATGCTTGTATTGGGTAAGAGTAAACTACGAGGTCATTTTGATGGTGCTTGTAGTTTTGTATTTATACTTTGCATGTGTATAAATACATACATACTTAACTACATACTATATAACTACTTGTAGTATATATTTATTTGTCTCCCCCCGCTACCCACCATTATATTCTAAGGACTCTTAAATATTGTGGGAGACAATTTAAGTAAAATACCTTTGTCAGTACTATTAGTTGGTTAGATATTTATTTTAAATTTCTGAACAAAATGAAAGCAATATTGCAAATGATTGTTTTTAATATAGACTTTGAGGCTACTGAAACTGGAAAGTTTACGGTTCAGCAGTATCTGCAGCCCAGAGAGAGAAATAGGACTTCCCCAAGGATGTGGAGTTTAAAGGCAAAACCAGAACTAGTATTCAGTCCTCGTAGTTCAATGTGTTGCTTATTTCACTGATAGAATGTGGATGCATTTTATAAACTTAGAGAATTTAGAAAGCTCATAAATAAGGAAAATTCGGAGTTCTTATCCATGATCATGAGGTACATTAGAAACGAGCTGACTGGATGCAGTGGCTCATACCTGTAATCCCAGCACTTTGGGAGGCCGAGGCGGGTGGATCATTTGAGGTCAGCAGTTTGAGACCAGCCTGACGAACATGGTAAAACCGCATCTCTACTAAAAATACAAAAAACTAGCCTGGCGTGGTGTCAGGTGCCTGTAATCCCAGCTGCTTGGGAGGCTGAGGCAGGAGAATCGCTTGAACCTGGGAGTCAGAGGTTGCAGTGAGCTGAGATTGCACCATTGCACTCCAGCCTGGGCAACAAGAGCTAAATTCCCTCTCAAAGAAAAGAAAAGAAAAAAAAAGAGTTGGAGTTATTTTTCCTGGAGAGGTGAGGGGTCATGACAGCAGTGTTGAACTGTTTTCAGAGCCTTAACATTCTTTATTAAGCGTATTCTGTGTGATTTTGGGGAATAGAACTAGCGCTGCTATGTTAAAGTTAGAGGGAAACCATTTTTTTTTTGCTTGATAAAAGGCTTCATCTTCAGCCAGGGCTATCTAGAGAAGTAACAGGAGACATCAGTACATAATGAGAGCTCCACCTTTAGAGGAATTGAAAATGAATTTATTTGCTTATTTCAGAGAAATTTTCAGTTATTAGATGGTTGGTAGTAGTACTAGAATTTTATTTCCCGAATGCTGGAGCCTAAACAAACGAAGCAGATTTTTATCTGCTTTTGTCCCCTTCACCCATAGATTGTGACTCATTTTTCCTCTCTTTGCCCTCTTGAAACGAGGGGTAGGTAGTTTATATACTTTATTGGCTTGCTTAAAGCAGCTTGTTTACTTGCTATCAATTCCACATCTTGGTTGGTTAGTGAGGCTTTTATTTCCTTCTTTCCTCAAAACTTAGATTTGTAGGAAGAAGAGGCTATAGGAAGAACATGAATAAAGTAATGTGGTTTGAGGATAGAGATTGTGTGTGTGGGAAAAGAAAACACAAACTCAGGACGCTTTTAAAATTTTTCTCATTAAACAACAATCAACACAGAAGACTTCTGTAACCAAATGTTTGGGGGTTTCTCTTCACACACCAAGCAAGCAGTCAGTTCTTGAAATCATCAAGCAATTGATTCAGTGTCCACCAATTCAGTTCTGACACACTTTACCTGGAGATAGACTCAGAAACTACAGATTGAGAGCTTAGTCCCAAAAGAGTGTATCCTCCTTCCTACCAGTCGCAAGTCCAGGCCTCTTGGAACGTCTGACTGACTTGCTTCAAATTAGGGTTCCCACAAATCCCGTCTTTGGGTTTGTTTGATTTACTAGAGTGCCTCAAAGAACTCAGGGAACCATGTTTACCGGTATATTACAAAGGATATTTTAAAGGGTACAAGTAAACAGCCAGATGAAAATATATATAGGGTGAGGTCTAGAAGGATCCTGAGCACAGGAGCTTCTCTCCCCGTGGAAGTGGAGTATGCTACCCTCCTGGCACCTGGATGAGTTCTTGTTCGCCTTTACATCAGCCTCCATGCGTTCAGCTGTCTGGAAGCCCTGCTGACCCTGTCCTTATTGGACCTCTTATGGAGACCTTATTACTTAGGCATGATTGATTAAATCTTTGGCCAGTGGCTGTGAACTTAAGCTTCAGTCCCCTCTCCAGCCTGGAAGTTGAAGGGTAGGGCTAAACCCTCTAATCATGCTTTGGTCTTTCTTCTGGTAACCAGCCTGTATCCTGAAGCTGCCTAAGGACTGCCAGCCAGCCATCAATCTTGGCATACAAAAAGACATCACTTTGTACATCCCAAGGATTTCAGGAGTTATATGCCAGGAAAACAGGGTTGAAGAACAAATATTATTTCAAAATATCCATCACTTTGCTAGGTCTCAGATTATTGCATGTCGTTTCATAAATACCGTTTACCTGAGATAATCAAGAAAGAACAATATTACTGTTAATCAAATGTTAACATACATTGAGTTCATCATCTAATGTAAATCTTTTGACTATTCATTTGGTTAGTATATACCCCTTCAAGTTTATCAAACCATGTAACAAACTGTTTATAATCCTCCTGATTTCCCCCTCTTCCCCTTGGTCCTGGAAAAAATAATACTTGCCTCCTCAAAAATTGAATAAATGTCAGTGAAGAAAAGCTATGGTTTATTTGGGATGTGTTTTCCTTCCCACGTGTAAATGTTGCATGAGCCAAGAAATCTTAGGATTAAAAGAGAAGTCAAAGTTTGTAAAAGGTTTTAAATGATAGAATACACTAAGAAATCATCTTTGCTCTTTGCACATACGTTGTTTCATTTATAATCGATTAAGAGACACTTATTTAAAAGCTTTGTCCAGTCCTACGAAAAGATGGCCATCACGTCTATAGGCAAATGCACAATTCTGTGGCACAGTTTATTACAGTAGAATGATTTGAGACCAGTATGCAAGTGGTGAACTGGAGGAAGGTGACAGATTCAGCTGCAAGTGCTGAAGGGAAGTCTTTGCCTGAAGGTAGGGCAGTTTCCTAAGAGTGGCACAGCTCATTGCTTTAAGCGTGAACATTTCAGTGTCAGGCTCAAGTTAGCAGGCAAGTGGAGCCCTGCATTTGCAGTCTTTGGATTCTAGGTGGCTGGTTAGTTGGTGAGTAAGGGTGTCTGTAGGGGTGCAGTGGAATGAGGGAGTTGGCAATAGCCTGAGCCTGTAAGGGCAAGGTGAGATGGTTTAGAAAATATGAGAAAGTAGGACTGTAAGAGTTTGAGAATCAGGCTCTCTTGACTAAGGTGGGCAGGATTGGACAGGAATAGTATCAGTCTTTTATTTTTAGCTTAAGGTAAAATATTTGCATTCTTATCAAAGCCAATGTACATCACTTCAGTAAATGCTCTGTAATAGCATGGTTCATAAATGATATTAAACAGTGTTATGGTCCTACTTTGCAAACCCCTGAGATTTGAAGTGAGTGGAATAGAACAGATAAATTTGCATTTTAAGAGGGAGTGAACAAAGGAATTCAATTTACTGTTTTGTTGCATTAATATAAAACCTTTTGGAAATTTTTAGAGTTTATATAATAGATACTTTGTTTTTTGGGTGATATCCTAAACATTGGAACAAAACCTTATGCATTTTACTCTAAATTTGAGTGGTTGTAAGGCACTTCTGGGACTACCCACATGGCTTGTATGATCTCCAAGTGGCTTTGATTATTAATGTTATAATAACAAAAGAACCTCATTATAAGCTTTGCCTAAAAGGTAAACTTGACCCCAAAGAGAACATTGGAAGTAGCCTCCAATATTTAAGTAGCAAACTTACTCAGTTCTTGATGATCTGCATTACTGGGAAATTAAGAGTTTACTATGTAGTACAAGGTGAAAATAATGTAGTATTTAAAAAACTACATATTCATGGGATATGAATCACAGATGGCATTCTGAATATATTATAATGGACAAAGTGTTTTAAATACTAAATTCAGGGTTTAAGTAGCCTCTATCAAATGTGTAAATATAAGTGATATAAAATATTTAGTAAATATATATCAAAATTATCAAATGTCAGTTATCCTAAATTGATTTTTTTCCTTCTTCAAATTATGATTTGGCTGGATGTATCTTAACTTTGAAGTCAGGGGAAAAGCTGTTAAACAGATCTTAGATTTTTGAGCTTACTCGGGTGTGGGTTGGTGAATTGGTTGCTGACAAAATCTCTGTACAGAGAAATAGTGTTGCACATGGTTTCTGTGTCATCATTCTCCGTGCCCTTTTTTTTTTCTTTCTTTTTTTATTCTTCAGTTTGCCATCATTTTGAGAAATGAGGTGTTTGGAGTGGGACATGACCAAACTGAGTGCAGCTTTGTAGTCAGCCAGCTGGGGACTCCTGACTGGACTTTAGAGATTTGGGTAAATTTTGGTTGAGCAAAATTTGTTTTCTGTGTGGAGGGTAGTTTTCTGTGTGGAGGGTAGTCAGAGATTGATGTTCAGTTGGACACATACATTCAAATTCACTCATTGACCTTCAGCTCCTCCATGGTCAGCCCCATCAGCTGAGAATCCAGCCGAGAGTTTTGATTAATTTAGAAAATAGAGCCTGCATTTTAGTAAGCACACTTTTCTAGGTAAGAGATTAGGTAGGCTTAAATAGATATTTACATGTTGACAACCTTGACTCTATAAGTTAGATACAGTGAGGGGCGGTTAGGATTGATGCTCCATAGTGTTTTGGAGGCTTGGGAAAGAGGTAGCGGGCAGTCTCTTGCTGTACTAATCTCTAATGGCTTAGAATAAGTGTCTCTTTCTAAGTGTTTATTAGAATTAGGCTTGAATTAGGGTTGGATACATTTTATCATGTTGTTAAGGGGTAAAAATTTGTCACAGGGTTAAGAATAGTCTCCATGTTTGATAAAGCAGCTAGTCAGAAATTAATAGGGAAATCCATGGATAGATTCAAAATGGTATTGGGGGGCCTGGGAAATAGCAGATACAATTATATTCTTGAAAGAATGTCAGGTGTTGATGTGTTCAGAAAATATCTCCTACTAGGTTAAGAGAAATGAGATAAGGTAAGATACATTTTGAGGTTAACATTCATTTAGCGTTAAATATCTTCTGAGGGCCAAAATGTGATCAGCACGTGCTGTATACTGGGGATGTAATTACGAACAAGATGGACGGCATCTTCAGCCTTTGCAGAGCTTAGATTTTACCTGTGAAGACAGACTGGAACTTGTTTAAAAACAAAACAAAACAGAAAAATTGCCTTCATGGTGAGCTGGGGAAGTGAACAGACGTAATAATTGCTATGAAGAAAACAAGGGATGAATTTTAGTGTGGGGTTCTACTTTTATTTTGGGTTGAGAAAGCTTTTCTAAGGAGGTGACATCTTCATTGAGAACAAAAAGGTGTTAGGTACCTAAGGTGTGGAGAACCATTAGTGTTACAAACCGCATGTGGTGAAGTTCGAAAGCAGGTAGCTCTGATGTTCAGGGAGCTAGCTGGAAGAAGTCTGGTGTGGCTGGATTGAAGGAAGTGGGGAGTGGGCAGGGGAATGCTGTTGTACAAGATGAGGTGGCAGAATGAGGTTGTGGCCAAATCAGGCAGAGTTTAGCTTTTATTAAGAGCAGTCTGGCTGCTAGATTGGAGGTGGATAAAAGAGTAGATGCTGACAGTCATCAGGTGATCGAGGATGGTGTTCTAGATTATGGTAGTAGAGTGGAAGTGGGAAGAGGGTCATTTGAAGTATGATTTTTGAAGGCAGGTGGACAGGATTTGCTGATGCATAAATGGCAGAGTTAGGGGGAATGTTAGAACAGAGAAAGAAATCATGGGGTTGGGTTTGAGTCTGTTGGGGAAATGGTAGTGCCTGTTTTGAGATGGGGAAGATTTCTGGGAGATAAGTGGTTTGATGGACAGGATCAAGAGTTTTGTTATGGATATGTTAATTCTGAAATGTCTGTGAGACATCCAAATGGAGATGTCAAGTAGGCAGTTGAACATGCCGCTCAGTGGAGATATATCAATTCTCCTGGAGATATATCAATTCTCCACTGGAAATATCAATTTGAATTGTCATCATAGAAATATTTAAATGTGTGGGTAATGATGAATTTGTGTGTGGAAAAAATATAGACAGACAGTAATACTCAAAACCAAGCCCTCATAACGTTCAGAAATGGGTGAACTAGCAGCTAGCAGAGGAGTCCTAAGAAGTTTGCCATCTAGGGGTTAGGAGGAAAACCAGGAGAGAGGTTTCCATGATGTTGAGAGAAAAAGAGAGTCCCCAGTTCTTAGTGAGTCCATCTAAAATTAATCATTAATGAAATTTTCAAGTGAATATAAAAGTAGAATAAAATTGTAATTACTTTCTTCACCAGGAAAGTAATAAGGAAATAAAGACTATTTAGTGGCATTGAGATTTCAAGAGTAATTTCTTTAGTAATATTGCAAGATTATCTATATTACCTATGCAACCAGACTCCATAATTGGGCTCAGGAGGGAAGGCTTTCCCTTAGAGAAGCAGAGTTCTGTTCGTCTGAATGTTGCCCAGTCAGGCTTTTGAGGACTCTTAGATTCTTTTTTTTTTTTTTTTTTTTTTTGCCCATGGACTGAACACAGCTGGTTCAGTGTGTGTCATTATTTATTATCTTCCTCTCAATATAGATTATTTATCGCAGGAGAAGTTGTTGCTGGTAGCATGTCAGTTTACATGTGTCTAGCTCCCATCTCTTGGAACACGCAATTAAGTGTGGTCAACATATATCTTCTTTGTTTTTGCCGTTGAGAAAGCTGTCAGGACTCTTACATCTGGAGAACAGGAAAGACTACCCTCAAAGCCAGTGTTGGCCTAAGTGTGCTCTTAAACATTTCCTATGGATGTGTGGACTACGCCTATCTCTCTATCTCTGTCGTGACTTCTGCCTGTGTCCTGTGGGTGCAGAGGCCAAACAGTAGTAGCAGAGATGGCAAACCTTCTCCTACACATGTGCACCAGGATAGTCCTTTGTCTCTTTCATTTGTTCTTCAAGGCTTCACTCAAATATTGCTTCCATTCTGTAATTTTCTCTTCCCAGTGCACCCTTGGGACTTGTTACGTTGAGTTAGAGGCCGTATTACACAGTGGTTTCTTTTGGAGAGACTGGCTAGACTACATATACATAACCTCTTGGTTAGTTACATATCTTCTCAGTGCCTCAGTTCCTTCATCTGTAAAACCACATGGGGTTGTGTGAGAATGATATGAGTTAATATATGTAAAGCACACAGAGTAGTGCCTGGCATATAAGAGCTCAAACATTGTTAGTTGTTGATGCTGTTGTTGTTATTTATAAAGCTTGCATGCATTTCCTTTCTTCATTTGTTTTTGGAATGGTGAAGGCATATAATGTGTTATTTATTATCTTTTTAATATGATATGTTTCATGTAATAGACAAATATTTTTAAGTAGTTACTAAGATAACTTCTGCATGTCTTACTTTTCTCTAAAAAGGTAAGCATACGTGTAAATATCTTGTTACTTGTGTGTGACCCTAGATTGCTTGGTTGTCAGTATCTCTTAATAAAGATTTTCCCTTTCATCTGTTTGTAGAAGCCTCATCAGCTGGGCTGGTATTAGTAAAAGGAAGATGATTAGAAAATTCACTTGGAGATCACATGGACTCTTTTATTATTAAATTAAATCATTCGTTTTCCATGTATACAACATATTAATTGGGGTTGTGTTTATTGGTGAAAACATTTTTTTTCTTAAAATGAAATCTTTAATTTTTTACATTAATTATACTCAATATGAGGCACTTTTGCTTCATTCTTAACAGGTAGGTGAATTGTAGAGGTCTTACGTCTTTACTGGGCCTGCCACCATCAGTAGTTTAGGAGAATAATAGCTTTTGAAATGTATAAGGCCTTATTGAAACCAAAAAATATTCTTTACAATGCAGTTACTAACAGGGTCTTAATTCATTTGTTAATATTTCTTTAGAACATGGCTTAAATTTTGTTTTAAGGTCTTATACAAATTTTTGAGGGAACATTTTTTAATTAAAACAATTTTTTTTTAGTGTTTTCCAGTTTAGTTTGTCTTTTTTGGTGATGCAACTCAACAACCATAAATACATTCAGGACTCACAGATTGACATTTCAATCATTCCATCCACAAGTACTCAGAGCTGTGGGGATATGGAATAAATATGAGATGTGGTCTCTTGGCTTTAGTTTATAATCTTTATTGTTGAAAAAAGCCTGATTCCCTTGAAATAATTAGAGAAAAATATTGGAAAGCATATAGAAGGAAGTGTTGTATAGCAGTGAGATAATTCATTTAGTAGTCTTGTTCATTTATTCACTAAAAGTCTACTGAGCACTTTCATCTCCTTAATATCAAAACTTCTGAGTTTTAGCACAAGATCCGCCACTGTGAAATTGATCAAGTACCTTTCCTTTACCAGATTTACTCCACCTACCTCATAGGATCATACATGATCATGTATATGAAAGCTTCTAGAACACTAAAGCATTGTGCAAATGTAAAGAGTTATAAAATGTTACATTGTTTGGGACTCGGCCATGCCTATGGTAGCAGTTAAAAGGAACAAAACTGTGAGAGCTGAAATAGTTAGGGTGGGTGGAATTTTCCTCTTAGAAACCATCGTCAGTAAAGGCTGTTTTTTAAAAGCTAGTATATAGGATTAATAAAGTTCAGGTTGAATATCTCTTACCTGAGATGCTTGGGACCAAAAGCCTTTTGGATTTCAGAATTTGAATTTTGAAATATTTGCATTTTCATAATGAGCTGTCTTTAGGATGTGGCCTAAGTCTGAACATGAAATCCATTTATGTTTCTTACACACCTTATACACATAGCCTGAAGGTAGTTTTATTTTTCCCATGGGGACACTGAATAAACGGTGTATTGTGTGCCTGTGATTTGACTGGGACCTGCCACATGGGGTAAAGTGTGGAATTTCTCACTTGTGGTGTCATGTCAGTGCTGAAAGTTTTTGATTTTGGAGCATTTCAGTTTTCAGCTTTTTGGATTAGGAATGTTCAACCTGTAGCCAGAGAAAGAAGATAGTTTTCCATAAGATGGAAAATTTATCTAATCATGCCTTTATGGAAGATGCGTGAATTTGTTGAATAACTGAAATGTATACCTTCAGGTTCCCAAATTTAATTTATCTGAGATAAAATTTGTTTCTGAATAGTGGTATATTTCTCTCTTCTTCAAAACATAGTATGAGTTTAACATTTTCTAATTATTTAGGACCTCATTCTCAACCTCAGTTATGATACTGTAATATAGTGATCAATTATGGAACTACTAAGTTATTGAGGTAATAGGACTCTTGTCTCACGCCGTAAGAAGGAGCTCAGGCTGCCCATTTAAAAAAAAGAAAAAATTGAGATATAATTTAAATACCATACAATTCACCCTTTTAAAGTATGCAATTCAGTAGTTTCTAGTGTACTCAAAACGTTGTGCAACTGTCACCGTCATTACTTCCAGAACATTTTCATCATCCCAGAAAGGAACCCCACATCCATTAGCATTCTCCATTCTCCCCTCCCCCCAGCCTCTGGCAACCACGAATCGACTTTCTGTCTCTATGGATTTGTCTGTTCTGGGCATTTCATATAAATGGAATCATACAAGGTGTGGCCTTTTGTGTCTGGCTTCTTTCAGTTAACATAATTAAAACATTTAGTTTTATAATAAAAAATGCTAGGCAAATAATTGGGTAGAGGTTGGGAGTTTTAAGAGATTCCATTAAAGAAGAAAGGTGAAATAAGGGGGAGAGATGAGATCAGATGAAGTTCAGATTTAGCAAACATTGAGTATCTGTTATATAAGGCAGGCACTGTGCTAAGTCTGTTGGGTGATAAAGCAGAAGAGATTCTGAAAAATATGCTGTTTTTCCATCCTTTGCTTGATGATTTGGACTTTGAGTAGAAAGGACAGTTGTGTCCTCTTGATGTACAGAATTACAGAATAAATTCTTTGAAAAGGAGTAGGAAAGCAGATCAGTCAGCTTTTGCCTAGTATGATTTATTCCTCTTTTAAAGTGTAATTTCTGTTTCTACCTAGTTTCAAATAATTTTTGAGGCACGTAGGGCTCTGCCACATGATTCCAGCCTTGTCCTGGGATATAACTTTTTTATGGCTCATAAAGGGCCTGGTTGAAGTTTGGAACTATTATAGACTGGGAGAATAGGCATTTCAATAATTTCCCTTTATACCTTATTGCTTAATATTTAAGGTTAGGATAATTGGATAAACATTCACCATTCACATTTTATTAGCTGGTAACTATCCTTTCTCATTTATTCCAGAGAATAAGGACAGTCCTTCCTTTCGCCCAATTTTACTTGTTTTTCTAAATTTTATTTCTTTAGCTTAACATTGCTTACAGGGCTTTATTAAGTTTTGTTTCATATTGTTCTGGAGCTATACTAGTGGATTACCCAATGAAATTTTTTTTTTCCTATATGGTAAATTGTTTAAACCCTTACCAAATAAACAGCTAACTTGGGTAATACTTTATGACAGTGTGTAGCTGCATGGCAGTGTGCTTACATTTACTATCGATACTCAGTTCTGGTTTTATCATATTATTCTTAATAAATAGTAATGATCAAGTTATTTGGTTTAGGGAGAAAATCTGCCATGAAGTATCTTTGTGTCTGTGGCACACAGCCACACTATTTATGCTACTATGAACCTGCAAAACTCACTGTGTCTGCAGTGAAAGCTACAGATGAAATCTGATAGGATCTCTTGGCATTTTCACTTCTATGATTATACATTGAATGTAGGGATGAATTAAGCCCTTTGTATTGTTGAGCTGTGATTAAGATTACTGGATAGCTTAAGTATTTTCTCTTTTTGCCCGCATTCACTTTTAACTTGGGTCAAAATTATTAATCCATTAGAGTGTATGCAGTAAGTTTTTTTTCTTTTGTAGTGTTGTGACCTTTAATGATGGAGCATTTCATAGATGTGCTAAGTGAAGGTTAATAACTGTGAAAATTTATTATATTGATTAGCTAGTTATATATTAACACTTAAGGTTTAATTTTATTATTTAAATTTTGTTTTTCTTTGGCTGTCTGTAAAATCTTCTCATTTAAAATTTAGCTTCTGTGGATAACTGTTTACTCATTGACCCACATGAATATTTAATAGATACTTCAACAAGTCCAAAACAACTTCTGCTTCCCCCCCCCAAATCTGCTTCACCCACAGTCTTTTTCATTTCAATTAATAGCAAATCTGTCTTTCCATTTAGGAGTCATTGATTCCTTTTTCTCTCTCACTCTACATTCATTCTGTCATCAAATCCTTTTTGTCCTACCTTCAAAATAAATCTGGCATCTAATCACTTCTCACTTTTTCCATTGTTATTATTATGGTCCAAGCCATCTTCATATCTTACTTGAGTTATTGCCACACCCCTCCCAACAGGTCTCCCTTCTTCCGTCCTTCCTTCTATATAGTATATTCTTAACATGACAACCAGAATGATCTTTTAAACATGAAAGTGAGATCATATTACTCCTTGTATTCCCATTATAATGGCCTTTGAAAGTGATCAGGGCCCCTTTTATCTCTCTGACCTTATTGCTTATTCTCTTGATCACTCTGCTGCCACTACACTGGCCTCTTCCCTATACCTCAAATGTGCCAGACATGCTTCTACCTTAGGGTCTCTGTGCTGGCTATTTCCTCAAATGTCATCTCAGTGAGGCTAATGCTGATCACCCTACCTCAACATATCCAATTATTTTTACTCTGCTTTTTCTTTCCATAGGAGTTAACACCTCCTAACGTTTGCTTCTGTCAGTTTCTTATTATTAACTGTGTTGTGTATTCTCTCCCATTAGAATGTGAATATCTGAAAGACACTGATAGTTTGAAGAGTGCCTGGAACATAGTAAATGTTCAATAAATTGCACTTCATTGACATTTATTGGGAACATAACATTATTAGCACTCCTCAGAAGCCTGCCGTATCTTCCCTATCATTTATACCTCTCCCCAAGCCTGATGTTTTTGTTTTTTGTTTTAATATAGAGACAGGGTCTTACTCTCACCCAGGCTGGAGCTCAGTGGCGTGATTATAGCTCACTGCGACCTGTATCTTCTGGGCTCAAGCTGTCCTGCTGCCTCAGCCTCTCAAGTAGCTGAGACTACAGGATTGGGCTACCACACCTAGCTCAATTTTTATTTTTATTTTTTTGTAGAGATGGAGTCTTGCTATGTTGCCCAGGCTGGTCTTGAAACTCATAGCCTCCTGTCTTGACCTCCCAAATGATCCTCCTGCCTTGGCCTCCCTAAGCTCTGGGATTCCAGGCATGAGCCATCAAGCCTGACCAAGTCTGATGGTTTTTAAAGTTGTTTTTAGTATGATTGGATGTGATTCTCATACAAATAAAGGTCTGCTGTATAGTAGTAGTCTGTTGCATAGAACTTTGTTCTTCAGGTGAGGTGTGAGTCACATCCTTTTATCTTGTGTTTTTTTTTTTTCCCGCTAGTATGGTCATGAGCAGTCCACAGAGCCAAAATATACATAGAAACAGAAAGACTATTTGTTAAATTTATGGAAATATGTTTTAAATTGTTTCTATAATCTTCTTTTGCTTCTTAGAATACAAATGTCACAGGAATAAAAGCTTTCACCCTTTTACCAGTACCTTTATGATCATTTTATTCTATTGACAGTATGGAGCACTTTGCAGATGGATATCAGGTTCATTGTTACGTTGAAAAGTGAAGTAGTACATTCTACTAACAGTCTTTCTGCTGAGAAAAATCTAATTATTTGTCATTAAGGTGGCATTAGGTTAGTAAATTGGGTAAATAAACAGTTAAAATCCCCAGATTTATTTTAACATGCCATAACTGCTTTGCTTGAAAATAGGTATCAGCCAGGCACAGTGGTTCATGCCTGTAATCCCTTCAATTTGGGAGGCTGAGGTGGGAGGATCACCTGAGGTCAGGAGTTCGAGACCAGCCTGGCCAACATGGTGAAACCCTGTCTCTACTAAAAATACAAAAATTAGGTGGATGTGGTGGCTCATGTCTGTGATCTCAAGTTACTTGGGAGGCTGAGGCAGGAGAATTGCTTGAACCTGGGAGGCGGAGTTTGCACTGCACTCTAGCCTGGACAACAGAGCGAGACTCTGTCTAAAAAAAAAAAAAAAAAAAAAGAAAAGAAAAGAAAATAGAAATATAAAGATGATCAAGTAACTATTGAAGTGAAAGGAAACTGCAAAGAAAATCTCCAAAAGACTCCATCCTAGTTTTTTTTTTTTGTTGAGCACTATTCTTCACCTGCTGCACTATAGCCAGCAATATGGACAAACAATACTACTACTAATATCATTATTTGTTGAGCACTTATTAGGTGTTAGGTCTCATGCTTCATCTTTTATGCTCCCACCAGTTCTGTAATGGCAGGTAATACCATTTTGTTTTTCTAAATACATTCAATCTCTGAGCCTCAGTGTTCCCCCTCAGACCTCAGATCCTGGGCCTTTTACCCTACATTTTATGGCCCGCTTCCTTTTCTGCTTCTTCCTGATTATTTCATTTTGTATTTGATGTTCTGAATTTTCTCTAAATTACAACATGTATTCATTTTAGATTAATGGCTTTAAGAAAATCATTTATTGTTAAGAATAGTACAGCTTTATGGCTCAGCAAAAAATAATTCTACTGTTCAACCATAATCATTTTGGCAAGTTTACAACCTTTTCCTCAAGCTTTGGTTAGGCTACTTGAACTTCTGAATACCTTTGTGGTTTTTTAACAATCTGAAATCACTTGTCTACAAATAGTATTTCTTTGTTTTTTTTTTTTTTTCTATGTAGTCCTCTTTTTTTTTTTTTTTTTTTAGCAGAAACACATTTCTTTATTAACCAAGGGCTGATCCTAATTAATCCAACACACTTTGAAATAGCTACATGTAAAATGTTTGTGATAAAGATAATTGAACACAGTAATAAAAAAAAAAAACAGTATGGAGATTTGCTCATTGAACTGAGCTTGGTCATTCTTTTAGTTAATTCCTGTCCAAAGTGATGATGGAATTTTTATTCTACTTTTTCATAGATCCGAGTACAGGTAACATTGTTCATGACACAGTCCACCACTAATTTCCCATCTTTCAATTTTCTTGTTATTGTGCTTTCCTTCCCATCCCACTCCTGATGCTGAACCAATGCACCATCTGTAAAGCTGCAGACAGTCTGAGTTTTTCTGCCATCAGCTGTGGTTTCTTCAAATTTCTCTCCCAGAGTACAAGAAAACTGTTGTTTTCAAAGTGCTCTCAGTTTTTATGGTGAGGTTTTTGCCATCACAAGTGATGATACAGTCTGGCTTGGCCATTGCGCCCATTTTTCGCAAAGCTATTCCCACTCCTAGCTCCTTCATGTATTCATCAAAGCCTTTGCTATCCACCAGGCGCCATCTTCCTTCCAGCTGCTGAACTGTGGCCATGGTGGGCGCGGGCTGGCTGACGTGCAGAGCGGGGTCGGCGTCGGCGTGGCAGCGTGCTGTCTGTAGTCCTCTTTAAAATATTTAAGTATAGTAGGAAGCAGCAGAGTTTGTTCCACCTAATGTCAATTTAGAGAACCTTTTACCTTTTGTATTAAAATTATGATGCCTCAGGATCTTTTTTTTTTACCTGTGTATTTATTCATTTTCACACTCCGTGTTTTAGTTGCCACTGCATATTAGTGACACAACCATGATGATTTTTCCCTCGTCCAATCATGAAGGTTTTAAAAAAAACCTGTAGTTTTTAGTCTCTTATTATGATATCAATTAAGGGTGATTTTATAGGAAGAAAAACATACCCTGCATTTCATTTGGAGAAAAAAAGAGTAATAAACTATTAAATGAGGAAATTTAGAAAAATTTAAAGTTTAAAAAGAAACATACTTAGACACTTTTAAGCTGAATATGCCTTATGTGAGAATTTTAACCAGGAAAGACTAAATGATCTTTTATAATTATGTTGTCACCATATGTTTGCAAATTCATATTTGCATACATTATTTGTATATAAAGATAGATTAGTGTCTAGCTTTGTGTGCATTCCATTTTGTAATACACATTCTTTTAGCAGGTTATGTATGTCTTCATGCAGTTGCATTTTGTAATACACATTCTTTTAGCAGGTTATGTATGTCTTCATGCAGTTGACTTTTCTGTATTTGTGTTCTTTAGCCTCCTTAATGAAGATTTTTATAGTCAAAGTGGAAGAGGGCCAACTTTTTATTGTTAGTGCAGCAGCATAATTAACTATACAAGGTTTGTTTATTATAGCTGAGTACTAGAACAATGCTTCAAAGAGGAAAACGTACAGAGAAGATTAGTAAATAACATAGCAATGTGTGAGGCTGGCCAATTGTAATAAGGCCTTTATTGGGTGGTTCTTGAATTTGTAAGCACATGCTTACATTTTCCAGATAATAGGAATGAAAATATGTAATTTAAATGGCTATTTCTATTGCATTGTTATAGGAAAATAATGGAAACTTCGCTTGGATAAATGATTGTATTGGAGAAATGTTTTGTATACTTTGGTTCTGAAATACTTTGAGCTCTTCATTTGTATAAAGCTCAAATATTTGAGCTTTATACAAATGAATAGTGTTAGGTAAGACTCAACTTCAAGGTACAAATTTTATTACTGCTGAATCAGATCTGAAGAACAATGATAAATTGCAATAATTTATTTAATTATAGAATAAAAATTTGCAATTGAGTTAATACCATGCAGCTGATTTAGAGCTTTGTTCATCCCACATTTTCTGAGAAGGTCTTAATTTCAGATACTCCTCGTTTTCTTCTTACATAAATACATTTAGAAATGAGAATATCCTTTGGGTTTATTATGGTCTAGTAAATGTCGTTAACCAATATTTTAGGCACTGTGGAGACACAAAAAAGATGACATAGTGGAATGTTGTTGAGATTGTAGCCATTTACATAAAAATGGGAGGATCATAAAGAAAAAACTCTGGAGCAGTTACTGTCTGATAAAAGAGGGTATATAATTGATATGTTTTATACTGTTTGAAAGAAGATGCAAAGAAAATGTTGAGTTCTCATGTGGTATACATTATACTGAATATTGTCATATTCTCATTCATTTAAATTTCACATCACCCTCATTTTATAATTGGGGTGACTGAATCTCAGAGAGTTTACATTGTTGAAGGTCACACAAAGCCAAAAATGAAATCCTAATGGTAGATCTTTAAATGAATGAAAACCCTTAAAGGATGTAATTTTTTCAAATTGACTGAATTGACACGAGGTATTGGTTATCTTTATTTAAATACTACAACTAAACTTAATAAAATATCACAGGCTTTACTTAGTTCTTAAACTTATTCAGGTAGTAAGGGACCTTTGATATCCATAGTAATAGCATGAATAATTGAAGGCATTAGAGTAATAAGCCAATTTTGTTTAGTAATAATATATTAGAGTAGAATTTCACAGTTTTAAAGGGCACCTTCCTATCTGTTATCTTAGCACCTTAAACCTTTTATGAGGCCTACCAAATAATTGGTTTTGTTCCCTCTTGACCTTTGTGAAATGAAGAAAAACTATGCCTCTTTGAGTTCGTAAACTGTGTTTTTCATATTTACACACATACATCTTTTATCTTCCCACCAATTATTTGACCTGAGGTTGAACACTTAAAGGATAAGTAGGTGGATAAAAGGATAAGTAAAATAACACATTTAAAAAGGAGAAGCAGGAGACTTCAGTTGAATAGCTACCCATAAGTTGTTGACAATAATCAGTGTTCATATTTATTGGCATCCAGCCAACAAATATGTAAGATCTAGTCTTATTCTGTCACCCAAGCTGGCATGCAATGGTGTGATCATGGCTCACTGAAGCCTCCACATCCTGGGCTCAAGTGATCCTTCCACCTTAGCCTCCCCAAGTAGTTGGGACTACAGGTATATGCCACCATGCCTGGCTAATTTTTTTGATTTTTTGTTTTTTTTTTGAGACGGAGTCTCGCTCTGTCGCCCAGGCTGGAGTGCAGTGGCGCGATCTCGACTCACTGCAATCTCCGCCTCCCGGGTTCACGCCATTCTCCTGCCTCAGCCTCCTGAGTAGCTGGGACTACGGGCGCCCACCACTGTGCCCGGCTAATTTCTTTTTCTTTTGTATTTTTAGTAGAGATGGGGTTTCACTGTCTTGGCCAGGATGGTCTCGATCTCCTGACCTTGTGACCCGCCTGCCTCAGCCTCCCAAAGTGCTGGGATTACAGGCGTGAGCCACCGCGCCTGGCCATGCCTGGCTAATTTTTAAAAATTTTTTTGTAGAGATGAGGGCCTTTCCATGTCAACCAAGCTGTTCTTAAATTCCTGGGCTCAAACAGTCCTCCTGCCTCAGCCTCCCAGAGTGCTGGGATTATAGCCACTGCAGCTGACCAATAAATATATTTTGAGCTTCGAGTAGTACCTGGTTATTATTGGTTAAAAATGAAACATTTTATAAGTCTTGTGTTCTATTCAAAACCACACTGGCATATGTGTGTCTTCCCCAAGAATTATGACAAAGCATGTGGATCATTGCCTGGCATGTAGTAGGTATTCGGTCATTTATTAATTAAAAACCACAATGTAGACTTTCTGGACTTAAAAAAAAAATAGTGATGGAGTCATGTGGCCAGGCTGGTATCCTGAGCTCAAGGGATCCTCTTTCCTCAGCCTCCCTAGTAGCTTGGGCTACAAGTGTGTGCTAATATGTTCAGCTAATTTAAAAACCTTTTTTATTGTAGAGACAGCATCTTGTTATGTTGCCCACGCTGGTCTTGAACTCCTAGACCCAAGCAGTCCTCCTGCCTCAGCTCCCAAAGTGCCTTTCTGGGCTTTTTACTCTGTTTTCATTTTTTTCAGAAAGTCAGTTCCTGAATAATAAAAAAAGTAAAAGAATTTATTCTTATTTATTAATTCATTAATGCTCAAATATTAATATTATAAAACTAGGTTGGTTTCATATTTGTCTGGTACTAATATTGTTGTATTTTTTTATTATCTGATATTTAAATCAGAAAATAACCTAGTTATATATTATTTAGTCTCTGAGTGTATTTTTTTTTTTTTGAGACAGAGTCTCGCTCTGTCGCCAGGCTGGAGTGCAATGGTGTGATCTCGGCTCACCACAACCTCTGCCCCCCGAGTTCAAGCGATTCTCCTGCCTCAGCCTCCTGAGTAGCTGGGATTACAGGTGCCCACCACCACGCCTGGCTAATTTTTGTCTTTTCAGTAGAGATGGGGTTTCTCCATGTTGGTCAGGCTGATCTCGAACTCCCAACCTCAGGTGTTCTGCCTGCCTCAGCCTCCCAAAGTGCTGGAATTACAGGAGTGAGGTATTATTTTTTAAGTAGGGGTATTTGGACCTAAACAGGCAGAATTCTTCAACAAAGTGATAAAAGGCATTTCTTTGACAATAGCCTGAATTTGGAGGCTTATTTGCAAAGGCACTTTCCACTGCCACTCTACCCCAGAAATTGCTTATAAAATAATTCTGACATTTACTCCTTCTCTTCTTCTCCCCCTTTTATTAAAGAGACTAGCTTGTACAAAGTCCTTTGCAAATTCATTTGTGGTTTTCCATTTTGATTCAGATAGCAACTGTAAAGACTGAGTTATAAAAGTCTTTAGACTTTGCAGTTTAAAAGAACGATAATATTACCATGTAAAAATTCTGATTAGCGTAAAGCTTTAGGAATTCCATTGCGTATACCAAGCCAAGTGCATTTTTGTCTCTAATTCCCAATTCTAATAAATTTCGTCCTCATTTTTCACTGTTGCAAAAGTATAGATCATGATACCCATCTTTTTTGTAGCTGAGTACATTTTTTCTTCCATCAAAAAAAGCAATTAGTGTCCTGATGTACCTCAGCTTCACACATTTCTGTCGATGATTTGATCAGGTGGTTGTCTTCACAACAGACATCTGATTGTTTTTGAATGTGGGAACGCTTGTTAGACAACATGGCCAGAATTAACTCACATCCTCACTGGTGTTCCACTCCTTCCCATATGTAGGAAAGGAATTTCTCTGTCATTTCCCTGAGACTGCACCTTAATTCTCTACTATAATCCTTGACTGAAGGAAGAGTTAGGGGATCAGGCGAAATTTTAAAATTGTTCCAGAAAAATCTGAGTTGTGCTAGCTAAGTGTAATGTTGAGAATTTAGAACATTCAGTACAATAAAATATAAACGTTAAATTTGTATGGCATTAGAACCACCTTTAGAATTTTTAGTGGAAGCATTAGATCACATGCATTTCACTTTTGTTAATTTCTGTAAATTCAACTATGTATAGTCTTCTTTACAAAAAGGAGAGAACATACTTATTTAAGAGTGTAGGTGAGGCCGGGCGTGGTGGCTCATGCCTGTAATCCCAGCACTTTGGGGGGCCCATGCGGGTGGATCACCTGAGGTCAGGAGTTTGAGACCAGCCTGACCAACATGGAGAAACCCCGTCTCTACTAAAAATACAAAATTAGCCGAGCATAGTAGCACATGCCTGTAATCCCAGCTACTCGGGAGGCTGAGGCAGGAGAATCGCTTGAGCCCGGGAGACAGAGGTTGTGGTGAGCCGAGATTGTGCCATTGCACTCCAGCCTGGGCAACAAGAGCAAAACTCCGTCTCAAAAAAAAAAGAAAAAAAAAGAGTGCAGGTGAGAGTCATTCAGCCATTCCTTTTATTCTGATCAGTGAATGTGTGTCCCTGAGTGAGATATCGAAGAAGTCCTTTTAGTTCTTGATTGCATTTCATAGTGTGAATAGCTCCTTTCCCTGACAGTGATTTTTAGTCTTTCCTAAACTTAGTCAGCGACTTCATCTGTTATTCAGCTGAATGAACGGTGAGTGATCTGCAGTGCTGGAGGAACACTGGCTATTTTGGCCTTATTGAAGAATACTTGACCGACTGATTTAAGAGCTGTTCAAAAGTAATTTCGAGTATGCAATTTTTGCCCGTTGCAACTACCTTAGGACCTTATTCTGGCTGGCTGCGGTGGCTCATGCCTATAATTCCAGCACTTCAGGAGGCTGACCTGGGAGGATTGCTTGAGCCCAGGAGTTTGAGACTAGCCTGGGCAACACACCTCGTCTCTCCAAAAAATACAAAAATTAGCTAGGCATGGTGGCACACACCTGTAGTCCCAGCTACTTGGGAGGTTGAGGTAGGAGGATTCCTTTAAGCCTGGTAGGCGGAAGTTTCAGTGAGCCAAGATTGCACCAGCACACCCCAGCCTGGGCAACAGAGGAAGACCCTGTCTCACAAAAAAGAAAAAAAAAAAGAACCTAATTCTGGAGTAAGGTATGACTTTACCATAATATGTGAATTGAAGATTAACAAGGTCAGCAGAGCTGAAGCCAAGTGAACGCATTTGAGAACAAATGACTGAAAAATACTGGATATATAGTAAGATATGTGTAGAAAAAGAACTCTTTAAGCAATTTTCATTAAAAGCTTATTATGTTTTCCACACACTAAAAATTTTTGTCACTGGGAACAAGTGGGAAGCAAGAGATTGATTCAGGATAAACGTAGTTAAATTAACCAAGATTAGGGATTCCAGTGACCTTGAAAATAAATGTGTAGATTAATTAAAATTCAGGTTATTTTAATTTGATGGCTAAAATATGTGTATTAACTCAGAATTTTAAGAATATGTATTCTTGAATGATTGCAGAGTAGCTGGTAAGTTACATGCCAGACACTGATCTAAGTGGTTTGCCTGTCTTACCCCTTTAATCTAGAAGAGTAGATAGATGCTGTTCTGGGAGCTTTATATATGCTAGTTCGCAGTCACTCTGAGTAAGGACTGTTGTTACCACAATCTTGCAGGTGAGAAACTGCAATATAGTCACAATTAGAAACTTGCCAAAGTCACAGCCATTAAGTAGGTGAGCCATGATTCAGATCAAACCACCTGGCTCCATTTCCTGTACTATTAACCCATCTTCTATGCTGGTCTTTAATTATCTTTTACATTATTATTATCTCATCTGTAAAGATTCAAATGCCTACTCCAGTTCCTTGAAGTGGCTACTTTGAGGATTCTGAGACCAGGTCTCTACTTGGCAAAAGTTTTCTGATTTTGTATTAGAGGTTGTTTTATAAACATGAGATTGGGAAAATGGTGGCATGAACTCACTTCTAACTTCATATCAAACTAGATCACCAGAAAACTATTTAGTCCTATATTTTAGTATTGTTTCCTCATATTTTGTCAGCTTTTGTTAGGTGCATTTTTATGAAGAATATTTCTGCATCTCCTATGAAACTGTTGAATGCATTGTTTCTTATGATATTCCGTTCCCTTTATAAGAATTAGTGTGATAAATTATTCAAGAATTCAGTTTCAGAGAAAAGTTTCTTTCCTTATGATATGGCATAGTTCCTTCTGTCAGTCATTGAGAATTATATATCCTGTTGAGTTTTTCTGTTTGCTTTGGCTGCAAGAAAGCTTAGAGTTATATGTCACTTCAATTATAGTAGCTTCATTAGCCTAGGCTTCTGGTATGGATGGATGATTTCTTCTCCATTTCTCTGTGGCAGGAGTATTTATTTATTAGGCACAGAGTCGCACTCTGTCGCCCAGACTGGCATGCAGCGGCACAATTATAGCTTACTGCAGCCTTGAATTCCTGGACTCAAGTGATCCTCCTGCCTCAGCCTCCCAGGTAGCTGGGACTATGGGTGCATGCCATTATGCTTCTAATTAAAAAAAGATTATTTGTAAAGACAGGGTCTTGCTACATTGCCCAGGCTGGTCTCAAACTCCTGGACTCAGTCCTCCCACCTCTGCCTCCCAAAGTACTGGGATTACTGTGCCTCACCTGTGACAGGGGCTTTTAATTCATTGTGTGTGTATCAGCTTTAGGGAGTTGATGAACCCTTCTGAAATGATAGGTGAACTTGCTTGCGTGCAAGCTTGTGTGGGAGTCTGGGGGAGCATCCTTAGCTTTTCTCAGATTTTCGTTGACCTCCTTCCAGGAATGCCTCCCTCAAAAAGATGAAGAACCATTCTCTGGGTTGACTTTTCATTTTATGTTATAATGATCTAATTGTGTATCTCTTATTGTAAGCCTCTGATAGTCTCTTTCGTGATAGTTGGGCTATTAATCATACACTTATATTCTAATCATCATCCTGTTTCTCAGTTGTCAGAAAGTTAAAGAGCAGCCTCTTTGTAATTTTAGTAACACACAGTCTTGGAAACTTAACAAAGTCGTTGACATGTTCATGCAAACCATGTACCTACTATGTTTGTCTTCTATGAAAGGAGCCTGTCTCTCTTAAATTACCTTAAATAAGTAATAGTAAATTATTTGTTAAGTGATGCGTTATTAGCTTATATTTAGAATTAACATATTCAAACCATAAGACATGTATGCAAACAATATTCTCATATAATTTTTCTTTGTTTTGTAGGTAAGTAGAAAAGGTTATGAAATGACAATAATCTCTCTGGACTATTTATGTATTAGGAGATCCAACTCTTCCAAAAAACGTGGATAGAGTAAGGTTACCAGCAATTATTTGCCATACGCATACGTTTATAGGCAAATGCTATACCATTAGAGGAAAATAAAGCCAGCGCTGCTAACCTCATCACTCAGATTAATTTCCACAGCTGTCATTTTAACAGTGTTATAGGTCTTCAAATGAAAATTATATTAACAGGTACTCCACTTAAACGTGCTGTAATCAAAGGGGGCACATGTATTACATTTTTTATTGTAGTAAGTTTTTTGTCCTAATTGACTATTTCTCTGCAACAAAAAATTAAACTGGAAAAGTGTAATAAAGCTATATGCTCTTTACTAGGCGATATTGGTGGTTTAAATTTACAAGTTGTGTGTACATACATATTTTCCTGTTGAAGACTTGATGACTGACTGAAAATGTACCAGAGTGTCATCACCATAAAAGTTGTTGCATCTATGAATTATACAGCAGTGTATATGATGGTGTGAGTTATAATAAACTGTTCATTATTTTTTTGCTGCGTAGTTTTAGGATGCTGTAACAGTGATCTTGAGGACTGTGACTTAGAAAAATGAATAACACTATCATTCAGCTTATGATTCTGCAGACTATGTATATGAAAAAGAATTTGTTTGATTTAACCATAGACATTAAAATTGATTTGCCAGTAAAACAAAACAGATTAAAAAAAAATTTTTTTTTCTTTAAATTTTTTGAGATGGAGTCTGGCTCTGTCGCCTAGGCTGGAGTGCAGTAGTACGATCTCAGCTCACTGCAACCTCTGCCTCCTTGGTTCAAGCAATTCTCCTGCCTCAGCCTCCTTAGTAGCTGGGATTACAGGCACTTGCTGCCAAGTCCAGCTGATTTTGTATTTTTAGTAGAGACAGGGTTTCATCGTGTTGCCCAGTCTGGTCTTGAACTGCCGATCTCAGGTGATCCACCCACCTCGGTCTCCCAAAATGCTAGGATTACAGGCTGAGCCACCACACTTGACCACCAGATTTTCTTAAACCATATTATTTGTATCCCTGCACTAGAAAGAACACATCAAATCTGCAGCATTGCCTTGTCATTCATTATGGAGTCTATTTTACTTTCAAATCTAAATTGATTAATCAGCTTGTAAAGAGACTAGTAAGATTCCAATAATGGCTACTGTTTTCTAAATTTTATCTTTTAATAAAGAATATGTAAGAAGCATTTATTGAATGCTTAGCATGTGAAAGGTCCTGAAATAGGTTCTATGAGGGCATGCAGAGATGACATGTTCCTTATCTGTGGTTTAAGGGTTAAATATAAAAGAAAATAAAGCTAGGAGAAAACAGATTTGGAGGCTGACTTCTAGAAATGTTAGAAGAAATTATACAGAAAATAATAATCGGTTTGACTAGATAAAATTACAAACTAAAATACTTTCAAAAAGTATGTGTTTGGTGAAGAGGGAGGAAAAGATACTCCACTAAAAGCAAATAACAAACTGGAAAAATGTATTCACAGTGAGACAGACAGAGGATGACAAGCCAGTGAAAATACCTGTGATGACTGTGATAGGTAAATGGACATAGTACACAAACCGTTCACAAAGGAGGAAATATGGTTAGTAAACAGGCATGTGCGATATGTTCAGGCTTGTTAGTAATCTAGGAAATGAGACTTAAAACAAGGAATTGTACATAGTGCTGCTGAAACCACTACCATTTCTAGTGGACTGTGAAAGGTATAATTCTAAATTGAAAGCACATTGGCACTGTGCTTCAGTCGCAACAAAAATGTTAGTTCATAATCTCTAATTCAGTAATTTCATATAAGGGGCTTTTATGGAAAATGATCAAAAATATGGACTTATTACCTGTGACAATGAAAATGTGGAAGTGAACAATATTATGTGAAGAGAAATAGCTGAGTAAATTAGGGTTAGTCCATTCATTGGATGGTTATATATCCAATAAAAATAAATGGGCAAGGTATATAGTAATATGAAAAGATGCATATAAAAAGGACTAGATTATATGTAAATTGTCATTATAAGTTTATTAAGTATTAATATGAAAAAATCCCCAGAAAAGAAAATAATTTATAATCCTTGTGCTACAGTAATGAGGTTACAGGTGATCTCTCTTCTGACCTCTCTCAAATAGGGTACATTAGTTTTTAAATTTAAATTTAGATTTGTGATTTTAAGAAAATTTAGTTCTAGCTCTCAAGGAACTGCCAGTCTAGTAGGATAGAGCTACAATAAAAAGAAATGTGCTATTGACATGAAAGAGACATAACCACATGTTCTGAGAATACCCTCAAGTATAGTTTTGTATTTTATGGAGTGCTTATAAAGTCTCCAGGCATGTATAGATGGTGGTGGGAATGAATTAAGATGAATAACTGGGTCCTTGCTCCAAGAGACCTCTGCTTTAGTTGAAGAGACTCATTTTTGCATCTAATTAGACCCTGATAACCAATCACACTTTATTAAATATGCCAACTGATGCTTACATCAAGAATGACTTGAAAGCATGGGGAAGAGGTAATTTTGACCAAGGGATGCTGGGTTAATCCTGGGTTTAGGGAACGTCTGGTTGCCCAGTTTCTGGAAGTGTACATAGGTATTTGTGGGGCAGTAATAGGAGAGTCCAGTAGCCAGTGTTTAAGAAGCTGGTCCAGGCTAGTTTGTGCAACTCCCTAGGAATACAGAGATGAAAAAAAGCCTGTGTTCTCAAGGGACATGTTGACCAGTGTGGGAGCTAATAATTAACTAAAAATCCAGCATATTGGCTTAAATTTGTATGTTAAGGTATATCTCTGGCTTCATTGAAATTCCTATTTACAAAATTCTCATCAAGATACTGTGTTGTTCTAACGGAAATTATAGGATACTGTGGGATTATCTGGAAAGGGATTGGGGGTGTTTGATCCTGGCTGGGGAGGAGTAGCCGAGAAGGAATTGCTGTGGGAGGCCACAGTGAGCTGGGTTTTGAAAGATAGGTAGAAATTAGAAGAGAGAATCGATGTGAGGGGAAGAGGAAGCTGGAAAGGCAGGGTGTGGTCAGATAATTCTTAAGGTTGTTGTATAATGTTAAAGGGATTTACGAAATCGGCTTCTTTAAGGCTTTTTTTCCCCCCTTATATCTCATGATACTTTAGTAAGCGTATGGCCATGTTTAGAAGAAAGTAATGAAAAGGGTAAGCCAGTGCTGCGTAAGTGGTTTCTGATGGCGTATAACCTGACCATCTTAAGAACAGTTTGTTGAGAAATTGCTGGGGTCAGTTTAAGGAGTAACTTTCTTTTTTTTATTTTTTTGAGACAGGGCCTCACTATGTTGCCCATGTTGGAGTGCAGTGGCGTGATCACTGCTCACTGTAATCTCCTCCCATGCTCAAGTGACCCTCCCATGTCAGCCTCCCAAGTAGATGGGACTACAGGTGCACACCACTGTGCCCCGCTACGTTTTGTAGTTTGTGTGTGTGTTGTGTTTTGTTTTTTGTGTTTTGTTTCTTTTTTTTTTTGGTAGAGACAGGTTTTGCCATATTGCCCAGGCTGGTCTCGAACTCCTCAGCTCAAGCGATCTGTCTTCCTTAGCCTCCCAAAGTGCTGAGATTACAGGTGTGAGCCACGATGCCAGGCCAAGGAGTAATATTTATTTGACTGTTTTATTAACATCAGGCACTTAAAATAGCACATCGTAGAAGAGAAGTAAAAGATACAGGTTTACTATTTATTAATGATTTGTTATGTCAACAGAGAGCAAAAATTTAGGGATTTAGTGAGACAGCTCGAAGGGAATTGAGAAATAAAGTTGTAGAGTCAAAGTAGAGAGCAAAAGAGCATGTCCAGATAATTGATATAGGTGGGAAGTGATTGATCAGTCTAAACTCTCTTTTCTATTTTACAGAAGTATGAGCTTCTGAACATTTTGCCTTTTATCACATATGGTACCTTTGTCTTGATATTCAGCAGATTTAACAAAAATCTAAACTATTTTACTGTTGGATACATATCCCAGTATCTGCACATAATCATACTCTCCAGCAAAGCAGCTTCTAGCATGTGCAGTGGTGCATACCTGTAGTTCCAGCTACTCGGGAGACTGAGGCAGGAGGATTGCTTGAACCCAGGAGTCTGAGGCTGTGGTAAGCGATGATTTTGCCTGTGAATAGCCACTACACTTCAGCCTGGGCAACACGGCAAGACTCTGCCTGTAAAAATAAATACAAGACAGCTTCTGAGAGTATTTATTAGTAAACTTGCTTTCCCAAAACAGCTTTTGAGGTTAGTTTTGGAGACAACACTGTGCTGCTCATCACAGACCACTGTAAAGAGATCATTCTGTTTTCCTGCTCTTTAGAATAAAGCTGGCATATGAGGCGCAACCACCTAATTTTTCTTTTGTTCTTAATTTCTGATTACAGAATTCTTTTTAGGATACACATGCTTTTTAGTGCATTATGGGAAAGACTTCACTGAAGTTAATAGGATTGTATTTATAATCTCATCATGATATTTCTAATTAAAATGATGATTATTTTAGCCATTTGTACGTCTAAGTAAAATATTGTTACTGCCTTGTCATATTTGAATACTCGGGAATTTATAGAACTGTTTTTATTAGCTTTTTAAAGGATATTCTATAACAAAATATGTGTGTGTGTATTTTAATTATATAAACTAAAACTTTTGTGTTGTAATTTTTGACAAAAACTATAGCTTCAAACTATATTCTTTGAGCACTATGATTTTTAATTAAGAACATTAAAGTTCTTAGTTATAAATTTTAAAAAGCAATAAAAGTGTGATTTGTTGAGGTTATGGTTAATTTCTTTGAAAGCAATTAATAAAATCCCTTTGAAATTAGGATTTATATAGTTTAATAATTCATAGGACTGAGGTCAGTAGCATGCTGTATTTTCTGAGTTCTTTCTACATTTTAACACAGTACATTATGTATTTGATTTTTAATCTTTCACATAGGAGCTTTATCTACTTATCTCTAAGGCCTGCATGTGTCCTTGCTGTCACACACACACATATAAAATCACTTTGTCCTTATTGCTGTCCATTCCATTTTCTTCTCCCTGAGGTTGCCAGAAAGGCCTCTGGTCTAACTTGAGTAATACGCAGTCTGTTTCAGTTCTTCCTACCCTGCCCGCGTGTTTTGATGGAACACCAGGCACTTACCTAAGAATAGAAACCTATTTATTTAGGTGGTGCGAACCACGAAGGAACTGGCACCAACATATTCATTTCTCCCCTTTGCTACTTCAGGTCTTGGGAAGAGTATGCTTTTATGGACCACGTATTCCTTTCCTCTGGATGGATGTAGCTTGTGGGAGAAGCTATTGTAATAACTTCTTCTGAACCACAGCTCCTCTGTGTGGGTCTTCATCTTTCAGGAGACTCCAAACCTGAACTGTAATGGTTTCATGTTATCACCTAAATGGAATGGATGTAATGACACCCAGAGCACATGGCTCAGGCTAAGATCTTTCTTGGTAATCTTTCTCTATCCAGCTTTTCATCAGAGCAGGACTAGCCCTTCACTGGTTCCTTGACTGCAGCACTGTAAAACCAGGAGCTGAACTTCCTTCTTATATTTCTGCTTCTGCTTAAGGGCCAATTTCATAAGTGGAGGTCTGCAACAAAATAGATGTACTTAAGCAAGATAAAGCAATGGAGCTTTATCTTGCTTAAGAAAGACAGGTTTAATATATAAGGAATTTCTTCTGGCTGTTTCCCGCCGCCCCCCCCCCCCCTTTTTTTTTAAGACATTAGAGTCTCATTATGTGGCCCAGACTGGACTCTAATTCCTAGGCTGAAGTGATCCTCCCACCTCAGCCTCCCTAGTCGCTGGGACTACTGCCGCAGGCCACCATGGCTGGTTTTACTTTTTTTTGTGGTTCATGGTACATTTGAAACCAAAACATACCCAATATCTAGTCATATTAAAATTACTTTTATCTCTCTCTCTCTTAATTTGGAGAAAATAGTATTTTGTGGGAAAATTTATAGTATATAGCCTGGCATTTGCTTTACTCTCGCAATCCTATAGAATTAGAAAATTAGAATTTTATGAAATATCCTATACTTGGTGTAATTCCTTATGTTCTGTATTTTTGCTTTTCTTTCATTTAGATCTCTTTCATCTATTCAATTACTGTCATTAAAACATTATCTTCCTAGGAGAGGGGATTATTGGAAAGGGATTAAAAAAAGGTTAATGAGAAGAGATGACAGTACATATATAACTATGTGATTGGTTCTGTAAAGTATGAATGAATTATACTAATAATGGAGGTTAAGCCTAGCATAGGAATGGGATTGGAATGCTAGCAGGATGCAATGGCAACTAAATATGCAAGATGAGACCATGTTACTGAGCACACCGAAGATAAGATCAAGAATTTACATTGGATTAGAGAGGCAAAACAGTCAATTCCTCACAAGGGGAGCAAAGATGGTGACTAGTAGATATTTTTGGCAGGACAAAAAGGGAGAGAGATGTCACTAGCAGTTGAAAATAGAATAAGAGAAAGGATGAGTCACGGTATTGGAAATAATTTTGATGAAAGTCATGTTAATAGTGATAGTAAAGAGAAGAAAAACAATTTAAAGATGTTTGTATCAACTGACTTTAGTATGGCCTGTTGAAAAAAGTCACCTAACCTACTGATTTCAAATGCATTGATTTTAAGTACTTTACCTTTGTATATCAGTTTTGTTAATAACAACAATAGTAAAATGAGCTATCTACCCAAAATTTAGATTATTATGTTGATTATAACAAACATCTTTCTTTTGGTAATGAGCTTATAAAAATGAATCTAACCCCAGGAAAGGAGAAAGTATTTGTCATAGTGTTTTGACTTGTACAAAATAAGACTTTTTCTGAAACACAGAAATCCTTGACAGTTTATTTCTTTAAGATAACCAGTTTTATACAGTTTTATATTTGAAATCTTTTAAAAATGAACATTGTAGTGGAAAAGAAGTCACAAGTCACTTTAGGGTATGGAAAAGTGTGGAACAGGGGCATAAATATTACCAACCAGCACTTCTGTGGGCAGTCTTCCCACATCCAGTGAGGCCCCCTAAATCACTGTCTACTTCCTTGTGTGTGTGTGTGTGCATTTGTGCACATGCATGCATACATGTATTCATGGCCATGAACTAGGAGTTATCCCAAGTGTAGCTATGCTCGTTAAATCTTATATTTAAGTTATTTTTTGGGCATGGTTTGGCAAGAGGTTAGGTTTTTTTACCTTTTCTGTAAATATTTAGTGAAAGCACTGCATTGTTTGCTACTGAATTTTTTTCTTATTTTTAAAAAAGTATTGTTTGAAAACCTCACATGATGGCTTGCGTCTGTAATTCCAGCTACTTAAGAGATTGAGGCAGGAGAATCACTATGGCACACATATACCTATGTAACAAACCTACATGTTCTGCATATGTATCCTGGAACTTTAAAAAAAAAAAAGTCTTGACTCAAATATTGTAATTTTTCTTGGAGTAAAATTTAGAGATCAAAGGCTATATTACATGTGTGAATATAACGTATAGAAAAATTACCTTACATCATATATACCCTGTGGAAATTGTTTGGATGATTCAGCATGTTGGAAGAGGTTGATGGGCGCCCTAACCATGAAAAATTGCAGTGTAAGATTTTGGGGTAAAAGGACCCTCGAGAGTTTTCCCAATTCTGAAACAAAAGTAAAATTCACCAGTTTTGCCTATTAACTTTTCTCTGCTTTATAGTGTCAATAAGAGGTGTGGATTGAAATATCACCTCTTATTGATCAGTAGACTGCAAAATCCTGCTTAAGTTCATTAAATATAATATTTGTCTGGAACTATCTTTTCTCACAAAAGTAAATTTTTTAAATTAAAATGTTGTTATTCCTTTTATGTGATTTAAAATAGAGTTTAATCTGACATCCCTGGTTTTATCTTTTTGATTCATCACAATGAAGTCCTAGATATGTATATAACATTGTTGGGTTAAAAATTACTGATTTGTTTGTCTTCAAAAGCATCTGAAAAGGAAATTTCTAATAGGTTTTTTTTTGACACATTATAAATAAGCCTGATGGATATGTTATGCAATTTAAAAACTATTGTCTAATCCATTTATTATATGTGTTTATAATGCTATATATTTTTGAATTTAAAAACAGCTATAAATTATCAGCCCGTGCCAAATTGTACTTGAATTATTTTCAGTCTGCCAATAATATTTCATTCTGTACTTTTAATTAAAAGACTATGTATGAAAACCCAGAAAATATGAAATGTAGGATGTGGAAATAATACAGTTCTTTAAATCAATTATGTGTAAAAATTCACTTTTTTGAAAAAGCAAGACAGTATCTCGTGATATTGTCCCTATAATCTAATTTCTATAATTTAATGGAACTTATGATCTGTACGTGGTTTATTCTTGTAATCCCAGCACTTTGGGAGGTCGAGGTGGAAGGATTGCTTGAGTTCAGGAGTTCAAGACCAGCCTGGGCAACATAGTAAAACCCCATCTCTACAAAAAGAAAGAAGTTAGCGAGCGTGATGGTGCATGCCTGTAGTCCCAGCTACTTCGGAGACTGAGCCTGGGAGGTCGAGGCTGCGATAAGCTGTGATTGCACCTTGGCAGTCCACCTGGGCAGCAGAGTGAAACCCTGTCTTGGGTGGGGGTTGGAGGGAGACAGTAATGGGGCTGGGTACGATGGTGACTCATGCCTGTAATTCGAGCACTTTGAGAGGCTGAGGTGGGTGGATCATTTGAGCCAAGGAGTTTCAGATCAGCATGGGCAACATGGCAAAACCCTGTCTCTCAAAAAATATAAAAATTATCTGGTCGTGGTGTCATGTGCCTGTAGTCCCAGCTACCTGGGAAGCTGATGTGGGAGGATTGCTTGAGTCCAGGAGGCTGAGGTTGCAATAAACCGAGATTGTGCCACTGCACTCCAGCCTGGGTGACCACAGAGCAAGAACCTGTCTCAAAAAAAAAAAAAAAAGAGAAAAGAAAAAAGAAAGGTAATGGAACTCAGTATTTGGTAAGCAATGTAACAGTGTGGTAGAATTTTTTTTTTTTAAAGCTTAGGAATTACATCTAAAAGTCTTTTAAAAAGTATAATATTCTGGTTAGAAATTCAGGGTCATTTGTAATGCATTGGTACCAGAAAAAGTTTTTATTTTCCTTTTCTCATTTCTCCCTCCAGCTTTATTGGGGTATAATTGACAAATAAAATTGTGTATATTTAAGGTGTATGACATGGTGATTTGATACATGTTTATATTGTGAACATGTGAAACTTAACCATGTGAAACTTAAATTGTGAAACTTACCATGATCAAGTTAGCTAACACATGTATCACCTTACATAGTTACCAATTTTTTTTATGTTTCTGTGTGAGAGAGAGAACATTAGGATGTACTCTCTTAGCAAATTCCAGGTATACAGTATAGTGTTATTAGCTATAGTTATCATGCTGTACATTAGATTTCCAGAAATTATTCATCTTATACCTGAAGGTTGGTGCACTTTAACTGACATCCCTGCATTTCCCCTACCTTCAGCTCTGGCAACCACCATTCTACTCTTTGCTTTTATGAGTTCAACTGTTTTAGATTTCATTCATAAGTGAAATCATTTACAGCGTTTTTTTTTCTCTTTCTCACTTCACAGAATCATCCAATGTGTAGCAAATGGCAGGATTTCCTTCCTTTTTTAAATGGGTGAATAATATTCCATTTTATTTATATATATACACACTTAATTTTCTTTATTCATTTATAGGTCTGTGGACACTTAGGTTGTTTCCGTATCTTGGCTGTTGTGAATAATGCTGCAGTTAACATGGAGTGCAGTTATCTCTTTGATACTCTGATTTCCATTCCTTTGGATATATACCCAGAAGTAGCATTGCTAAAACAATGTTCTAGTTTTAATTTTTTGAGGAGCCTCCATACTGGTTTCCTTAGTGGCTCTACCAGTTTACATTCCCCACAAGAATTGCACGGGGCACCCTTTTCTCCACATCCTCACCAATACTTTTCTCTTGTCATTTTCATAATAGCCATCCGATATCTCATTATGGTTTGGATTTTCAGTTCCCTGATGATAGTGATGTTAAACATCTTTTCATGTACCTGTTGGCCATTTGTATGTCTTTTTTGGAAAAATGTGTATTCAGGTCTCTTACCAATTTTTAAAATTTTAGAAACAAAAGTCGTGGTATTTTTTTCAGGCTGGAGCAAAGTGGCATGATCATAGCCCATTGCAGCCAACTCCTGGGCTTAAACAATCACCTCACCTCAGTCTCCCAGTTAGGACTACAGGTGCATGCCACCACACCCAGCTAATTAAAAAATGTTTTTTTGTGGAGATGCAGTCTCATTATGTTGCCCAGGCTGGTCTCAAACTTCTGGCTTCATGCAATCCTCCGCCTTGGCGTCCCAGAGCACTGGGATTGCAGGCATGAGCCACCATGTCCAGTGTAGGCCATTTTAAAATCAAATTATGTGGGGTTTTTTTGATATTGAGTTATATAAGCTTCTTATATATTTTGGGTATTAACCCCTTATTAGATACATGGTTTGTAAGTGTTTTCTCCCATTCCATAGATTGTCTTTTCATTTCATTTGTTGGTTCCTTTTTTATGCAGGTTTTTAGTTTTATGTAGTTTTGTTTATTTTTGCTTTTGTTGCACGTGCTTTTGGTGTCACATCCAAAAATATCATTGTCAAGAAAAATGTCAAGGATATTTTGCCATATGTTTTCTTCTAGGAGTTTTATGGTTTCAGGGTAGAATGTTGAAGCCTTACTGTGGTCTTGAATTTTTGTCTTTAGCTTTAGAAGGCAAAAAGCTCTTCTGGAATTGTGCCAGCTTGTTTTCTGAGTGTACAGAGGGAAATTGCTTCCTACTGCTGAGGAAAAGCAGGCAGAAGTTGCTGTTACAGAACAGAGATGGAGAGAAGGAACTTTTAGGTGAGAGGTGGAGAGATGTGTTCTTAGCTGAGAGGGAGAGCATGAGGTGATACAGCAGTACATATTAACTCTGTACTTAATACACTGACTACTTGAGCCATTCTGACTGCTCAGTGGAATTTTGACACGTACCTGAGTTAGGTAAGCAAAGAACTATAGATTTCTTTTATTTATTTAAATCTTTGATACAGATATTTGTAAAATCTGATGTTTATGTGTGAGAGCCATTTGTAAAGATACTGTATTTAACTACTTATATGAAGATCTTTTGTGTGTTTGAGTTGAGCTGTAAAAGTCATTAGATGCATTAACTTGAATAGAATTTCTGAAGAGCATCTGCCTATAATATTGATTTTGGCTTTGACGTAATTGATACTTAGCTGTTCCGACAGTGACAGGCTAACAGATTCAGTCCTTTATTGCTTGAGTCACTTTTTGGAACATGATAATAGCATCATGTCACCATAGTGGAAGATGCTCATCTTTTATTTATTTATTTATTTTTATAGTGGGTGAGGGCCTTTCATTTAAGAGCTACAATTATTTGATGTTTAAAAAAGAGGGTGGTTTGAACATAGCCCTGCTTAATTTTAAGGAGTGCTTTTGCTTATCAAAAGACCATTTCAGTCATTTTGATTTTCATAGTATTTTGGCAAAGGCTTAAAAGGAGCATAAAAGTTCTGACTTTATACTATTTTTATACAGCTTGGTTCATAGATGGTGTATATCTTTAAAAATCTTAGAATTCTTAGCCGGTTTATTATTTTAAAATTTTAGTGAAACTGCATAGGTCAGTTGTATTTTAGAAGAGATAAAAGCCTCCCTATTTTTCTTACAAGCTTCTAGATGAGATAACTCACACTAAGTTTTTTTGTACTTCATTTCATTTTACAGAGTATTCATGGTGACTAATAACAGTTAACATTTATTGAGTGCTTACTATGAGTCGGGCACATGATCTTACATAATTCTTAGATTAATCATATGATGTACCTATGTTTTGCTGTCGAGAAAATGATGGAAGAGTTAAGTAACTTACCAAAATTTAACATTCTGGGAGACGGAGGTAAACCGCAAACTTAGGAAGTATTACCTTTGCTCCCTAATCTCTACAGAGGGAATTGCAAATTAGAGTAAGTGTCCCAACCGGAAGAGAAAGAACATTTTCACTGTTCATATCTTTAGATTACACAGCTATTATAGCTGGATCGTGACTTTGACTCAGAATTTTCTTTGGCAAAAAAAAAAAAAAAAAAAGGTGGGGAGGACAAAAGTGTTGGAATAGCAAACATAAAACCTATTTCTTAGGAATTCTCAAAATCCCTATGTGAGCCACAAAAGGAGTCTCTGGGAGATTTGGGATGATTTCTTCAGCATCATTCCTATATCATGTGACTGTGAGTTTTTAATAGGACTGCCTCTTTTGATCCCACAAAGAAATTTTAGAATATAATGCCAAAGCATCATTTGGTAAGAATTCTGTGAGAGATTGTGATGATGTGGCCCAAGTATGCTTGGTTTGGTGTGATTCATACATAAAATCCAGATAACTTAGGAGAATGAAATGGATGGCCTGCACATTTGCCAGTCAGTCCTTGGTTTTGGGTATACTTCAGAAATCAAATGAGCAGATAATATAGTTAAGATCTTTGCTTTGAAATTGAAAACAAGGAACATTGTAGTAATTGTATTCGTATTATTAAGCTTGCAACTGAATGGGTAATTATTTCCAGGCTAAGGGATTGTCTTACAAGCCAAGTGGGTCAATTTTTCAGTTCTGTGAAATGCAGCATAGAGATGCCAGGTTAGATACAGACTGAAAAGTGTTCACTACATTTCGAGATGAATCTTGTGTATTTTAGTAGTAATAGCGTAAGTGAAGTGTTGCAGAATTGTGGGTGCAAGGTGAGAAAGTGGCAAACCTCTCTGTTTAGAAATATCTTTGTAGAAGCAAATTGTAAAGGGAAGAAGGAAAGGACCAGAGGTGGGAGGAGGACTTTTGTTTAAGAAATTGAAGAGGCTTGAGACTGATTATATGCTACGAAGAAGGAACGATTGGAGAGGGAAGAATTGAAGATTAAAAAAGCAGTGGTGATTGATGCTGCAAGGGGAGTATGGTTGGACTTTGGAGGGGATGGAATTCATATCATTGAGGGTGGCAAGTGGATCATCTCTACTGAGAAGTTAGGTTGTCTTTCTCACTTCAGTTCCCTCACCCTCCCCATGTGGTAATGAAGTTTAGCTTAGAAAAGGTGGCTGAAGTTAGGATGTGAATGAAGCATGTATAACCAGACTGGAGAGTTGACTGGGACCAGAAAGCAGCAGTTCTATCCTGAACTCTAAATAAGGCCTGCTGAAGGGGGACTAGGGGTAAAAGATGGAGTAAGCTAGAGAACAACAGAGAAACCTTGAATTTTAGTGAAAATAAAATGAATCCCCTTTGCTATTTCTCCTCCAGTGGATGATTTTACTCTTACATATGGTAGGCTCACTGCCTCAAAGCTTCCTCATCCAAGAATGCATGTGGTTGAGGCCACAGGGAACCATTGGTAAGGGTTTGTCTCTCTCACATAGGAAGCTTGTTTTAGGTGGGCAGTGCATTTGAAACCTACCTAGAGTTGCCGTGTAGTGTTAAAAGCTACAGTCCGAAGGCTTTGGGGGCTCTACTGCTCTTGAGGACACATTGAAATAAAGAAATGTAGAGGGCACTCAGAGACTGGACTATATTTATTAGCTAGAAAGGATCACAGCCTGCCAGGAAATCAGTTCTCACCTTCCAAAAGGACAGGATTTGAGGCTGGAAGTTAGGGTAGGAGAAAGACAGCAGAGAGGAAACATTTGTTACTGTCATGCAAAAGGCCAGTTAAGAGAATCTCAACTACTCTGGGCACCAAAGAGCAGCTTTTAGTAGATATTTGAGTTGGAGCCAGGAGCAGCAGCATTAGCAGTATCAACAGCTGAAATAGCTTGTGCAGGACACTGGAGCCCTTCATGGGCAGAGAGCAGAAAGGCCATGACAATGGAAGCAGTAATAGAAATCATACAGAAAGGAAAATAATGTGCAGCTTAATATGGTGAGATGCCCAGTAGAAAAAGGGGAAAAATGTTTATTCTATTTATAAGTGAGTAACATGTTTCTCAGCTGTAGCAGCCCCAGGGGCTAAGAATCAAGAAATAGGGATCAAAACAATACCAGGAACTCGAAATTATTTGAAAATCTTGGTTTAGAGTCTCTTCTGTATAACTGTGCTGACTCCAGAAATGCCTTGTCCTGGTGCAGATCCAGAGTAGCTCATGCTTTTCCTGTCTGGCTACTACTCCAGCAGCGATGAGCCAGGCAGGTCCCTACCTCTGGGTCCTTGACTCTGTGGTCAAGACTCCTTTCCTTTTTTTTTTTTTTTAACCTCTCCAGTGGATGAATTTGCTCCTTTTGTGTAGTGGGCTCTCCCTGTCACAGGGTGTTCCTCATCTAAGGTGAGGGTCAGGAATCCTCGTTTCCTGATGCTACTGTTAGTCTACTGTTCTGTGGTAGAATTGCCTTTGGGTGCCATGCATGTGCTGAAATGGTGTATTTTGTGCATAAAGGTCTTGGCTGATCTTGTCTTTTGCTGTTCCTGCATTCCTGTGTATGAGAGCCCCATGGGCCTGGCTTATTCTGTACCTGAGGTAGGAACCTGAAACCAAGGCTTGGAGTTAGGGGAAATACTCATTCTGGCTCACAAATAAACCCTGTGGCTGAGGTTTACCTGATTCACTGCAGGGCTGGTTCTGTTCTCCTTCTCCCCAAGTGGTTCTGGTATTCTGGCCCTGAGGAACTATGGAGTACATACAGAGAAGCAGACAGGGTAGGTTCTGATACAGGTACCAACTGAGTGTATCGGTCTCTGAAGCTTTCAGTCTTTTAAGAAAGGAAATGGTTTGACTGAATGGATTATTACTGGCATCTGATATTTCTAGCTTCCTGTGTGAGAAAGTGCTCTGTCAGGTCTGATTTGTGTGGATTTTTGTTACTAGTTACAATGTTTAACAGTTTCAGGATCATTTGACACATTCTCTTAGGTGTGCAATTGTTTCTGTCAGGCAAATCTAGTGTTTAATTACAACTCTCAGATTAAGAATGGTAATTGTCTAACATTTATGAAATCCTGCTGACAACTAAGTTTATACTCCATTTGTTAACAGACTGTCCCTGATTGGATCTACTTGCATCTCTTCTAACATGTGAGTGACTTGGAAGGAACAGACTTCATCTTACTTCTATTCATTTCTCTATTTACCATGACTAACATACACTAGGCACCCCAAAAGTTAAGATGATAGCTGTAATGAAGAGACATGGACCTTGAGTTTCAGAAACTTGTATTCTAATGGACCTTCAAAAGATGGCAAGTATGAGGGTGTTGTAGTGTGTATGTGTGGGAGGGAGTTTTGAAGTGGGAGTATGAGATGATGTATTAGTCATAGTTCTCCAGAGAAATTGTCTGTCTGTCTGCCTATCTCTATCTATCTATCTATCTATCTATCTATCTATCTATCTATCTATCTATCTATCTA